>NW_001889928.1:0-145591 GCF_000143565.1 Laccaria bicolor S238N-H82
GTATCTACCACCCTTCGTGGTTATACAACTATCCCTGTGAAGAAAGTTAGAGTTTCGATTCGGGACGACGAGAACGATCAATACCGCTTTACGGTCTATTTTCGACATGACCAGCTCCTGGGTGTCAACGGCGCCGCTGGTACTCTGGCGCCCTTTGTCCCGTGGACGGGGGACTTCATCGTCATCCAGGAAGGTTATCGATACAATTATATTGGATTGGCCAGCTGGTACGCTTACAATATGGCGCATAGGGCAGCTCGTGTGTGCGTGCGTCGACAACCTCATATCTTTCTGTTCCATTCTCACATATTTGTAGCTTTCTCGATCATGCCCACGAATGCATTCAAGCCGCTGGAGGGGAAGATGCTTTTTCGGTTATCTTCCCAACCCAGATTGATGAACCACAAGCAAACTGAAGCTTCCCTTTTTCCATGTGTGTAGTTCCGCTTTCCTGCGAGGCACTTTGTGTTTTGTCTTTGTTGTTCCTTTTCGGTTTCACACCTGTCATGCGGTGAGATAGGGAGATGATTAGCTGCCGAAAATACGAATTTTATCTTATAGTGCCTCAGATTTTTCGTTCTACTTACACATATTATATGACAATCATTACTTAGTACTCGGGTGGATCTGGAATGAATTTGTGTTACCATCTCCCTACTTAAAGTCAATTCTAATTTTCTATCACCGTGGGACGTACGAAAAGGATAAGAAGCTTCCTCCAGGCCCGAGGGGACTGCATTTTTAAAACTGTGTTTGAGAAGTCCAAAAGGTCAAGACTCAAGTCAGAAAGCGCGTTGGACGTCGTTCGAAGATTAGGATTTGAGCCATCCGACCTTCCTTGCTTTATCCTCGCTCAGGATGATATATACGCTGTTCATAGGTGGGGTTTGCGCATTACAAACAAGGACCCGATAGAATTTCAGCTACGGATAAATGGAATTAGAAATTAACAGTGACCCCTCATCAACGCGAGTTGCTCGACGAGCTAAGTACACCGATGTTCGTTTGACTACATGTTATACATCAGTACTGTTGGGAAAACAACCTCGTCAAGGTTTTCCGCCTCAGCGTCAAGGATGCTGTTGTGCGCAGTGTGCAGAAAGCTGGGCGAGTGGTGAGATCGTATAAGACTCGTGTTCAAGAAGCGCAATTACACACCGCCGAACAGCAGTCTTCGCAAAAGAGATATCACGGTTGGACAGATCCGTGAAGTTAACGCGACTCCCTTCCCGGACTAGCAATAAATCCCCTGCCCAGTGAACTTCCGGCGCAATGGCAGCGGCGGCTCGGTTACGGATCATGCCTTCATCGTACCGGTGATAGACAGTGAAGTTGTATTGTTTGCGGTGGCGAGTTTTTAAAGAGATGAGGGTGGTGCTTGGAGTAATCGTTGGATATTCGCTCAGGGCGGTGGACAAAACGGGGAACCGTTCACCAGAAGGTGAAACGAGAGCAGGAATAGATATCGGACGGGCATTCCTTGAGGACATTGAGAAGTACAAGACTTTCAGATGAATTTGCTAAGAAAGTAATCAGAAAGAACAAAGGGTGCGTTTGCAGTCAAATCACCTGGTAGACATCCGTGGGCATAGCGCTGTACTGAACGTGAATGTGGTGAATGAAGGCAGACGGGGATGAAAGCGATAGGAGGAGTGGCGAAAGAGATATGGACAAAGGCGGCCCTTTTAACGTTTCGCGGAGTGCGATTCACGGCGGAAATCACCGGGAGTATGACCGAAAGGGTGAAGAGTCCCGTTGTGGGGATAAAAAACAGAAAGTGCATAATACCAAGGTGATGGCGCAGTGACTGTAACTTGTATATAAAGAGACGGAGCACTAGGATGCAAAGAGACCAATAGCCACATAATTTGGCTTGAAAACTTTGGAGGCGAATCCAAGCGCGGAAACTAGCAGTGGAGCAACGGTAGACCAGCGAATACATGCCTCAAGCGGACAGGGAGTGGGAAATGAGGGTCCTACAAAGCGAGCGTCCTTTGGAAGCAGGCGTGGTATATCCTAAGAGGGTGCATCCTAGGTTTTGACCACGGCTATCTAAAAAAAAATAACAGGTGTTGGAA
Source organism: Laccaria bicolor S238N-H82 (assembly GCF_000143565.1). Classification (NCBI taxonomy): domain Eukaryota; kingdom Fungi; phylum Basidiomycota; class Agaricomycetes; order Agaricales; family Hydnangiaceae; genus Laccaria; species Laccaria bicolor. The sequence continues at coordinate 2,079 of NW_001889928.1, forward strand.
CTGCAGTGAGAGGCCTGGTACCGTCCTTACCAGTTATCGTGGTCCGACGGCCACACAGGCCCGAGTCTGGGCGTCGTTAGAGCGAAACAGGGCAGCCTGAATTGCGAAATACGCATGGACGCTGCGCGCGAGTTCACGCACAGGCCAACCCACGGTCTTCGTGAACGGGCTCCTCAAACCAATGTTGAACGCACCAACGATCTAGTCGCCTTGGATTGGTTGTGTCGAAGTACGTAGCCGGAGCAGTGTAAGAATCCCAGTGTGCTTGGCTGAGTATCGGGGTTTAAATTTCTTGATTTAAACCTCAATATTTCAAAAATGCCAATCGTAACGATTCCTATTTCGCACCCAACTTTATAGTCAAGTTTTTTCTCTTACCTGGTAGATTTCCATCCACATTCTGACATACGGACTGTTGGATATTGAGTGGTGGGAAAGCGCTGTGCACGGTTTCACGCCGAATATCCGAAGACTGCATCACTCGGAGTTTCAAAGGAGCACTAGCGAGCAAATGGGCGAATAAGACTCGGAGTAGGATCAAACAAGATGCAAAGGACTCGCAGTGAAAACAAGTGTTTCGGAGTTGATGGAATGCTATGATTGTGCTATGAGTTCCAAGAGAGGCCGCGCTTCAAGGTGAGTGGCGGAGTTTAAACATCACAATTGTAACGATTTGATTGCGATTCGATTCAATTCGCACACAACAATCGCCCCGAGCTTATCTTTGGCTTATCTCTCCTCCCAGGGCAGTTGTTGACATAATGTATCTGCTTTGTGATATCATACGAAATCTATTTCCCCCCAAGAACAAGAGCCGTGAAAGTTTCTTCAATGAAGTGAGCGACAGAGCGACCGTCAATGCCCTCATGTTGATTGAACTTGATGAGCAGGATGATCCCATAGTGCCCCCAGCATATGTTGACACAATGTATCTTTCTTATGGAAACTACATTCTCAAGCACATCCTTGCAAATTTCACCGATGAAGAAGTGAGTGACAGAGTCATCAACAGTGCCCTCATGTTGATAGAAGATGAGCAGTTGGAGCAACTCCAGAGAAACCAAACCTTGATTACTCCAGCTGAGGAAGTTCACTTCGACCAAGCTTCAACTACTTCAACCCAAGGAGTTCAAAGTTCAATGGCAGTTTGGATCTCGTGCCACAGTATCAGGGGCCATTAGGTTTACTTGGGAGCAGATTGGTTTAGAACTTGGGGCCAAACTCAATCTTGGAGGTTAGGATGCAAATAAATTGTGTCTGTAATTATAGTGGGTTTCCTACATATGTACGTATCCCTCTCAAGGGTGTGTTGCCGACTCTATTTCAACCAGGAATAGTCAGGGCTTAGTATGGTTCTATGTTGAAATTAGTGGGTTAGGTCATTGGCTAGCAAGTGATAGTCAGGTTTATGTTGGTGACGACTAGTTGATGAGCTTACCATTAGTAGTCAATAGACGATTTATAGGAGGCGAAGATATACAAGCACATACAAAGAATATCGTCAATCTCAAATTGAAATAAGCGCGAAAGCTTGAATACAAGAGCTTATCGTGATCAAGACATAAACAGAGCTTTCGTCGCCATGGGTCAACTTTAGAATAGCACGTACGGAGTAGGCCCCGATTGTTGGGGCATCCAAAGGTGCACGTGGTGAAGCAGAAGGATATTGAAGATGGTCTAGGGGGGATATAACCCACAGAGCAGCAATTCCGGCATAGGCGCTGCGCGCGAGTCCACGCGCAGGCCCCAACTCATGGGGTTCTCAAAACCGTGCTCGATGCCAGTGCATTCACGATTTGGCCGCCTCAGACTGTTTGAATCAAGTCCTACCCGGACGTGATAGTTATACCATCTGGAAGGTGGAGAGTATTCTAGAAACATCATGTCTGAAAAACGCTTTTGACAGAAAACGAGGATATACGTACGTTCAATACCGTAGTCTGAGAGTTTAAACATCACTTATGAGCGCAAGAGTGTGGTCTTGGCCTAGCGCACGGAGACAATGGCTTGTGTGAACTGGGCAGGGACTTGAGGCTGTATTCCATGTTCCGTCCCGTTTAAAGTGGACTTGTAGAGGTTCCCAGACAACGAGCGCTCGACGAAGGGGGCAATGTGTGGACCGGAACCTTCTAGTATACCATACATGGCGAGAGCGTCCTTGTTCTGGCGTACGGCCTCCGCCTCGATGTTTGCAATGCGAACTGAGAAGAAATCGTCTTCAATAATTTCCCCCTCGACCTTGCGGTACATATGCGATTTCTTCCTGCAGCTGCCAGTGAGCGTGTTCGTGCGATGACCATTGAGAGATTCATGAGCGAAAGCAAGGATAACCAAGTTCCAGTGCAGTCTTCGCATTCATCACAATATGAACGTTATGAACACCTGTACCCTTCATCCAGAGTCAGCGCGACTTAGCGCAAGGTGCCATTTCCTGCTACGTCAGTAGTGGGTCTTCTGTAGCAGCGTCGATTGGCCAAAAAATCACGTGCCAAATTTTCCCATCACATGTAATCACGCTTCACTCGCTCAAGGAAAAGTCACGTCTCTACGTACATCACGTTCTTCACCAGTTACATAGGAGAAAAATCATATACTGAACCGAAACTAGACTCGGACCAGTCCCGAGTCAGTTTTGTCTCGGGACTGGTAGATTTGAACCGTAATCGAGTACAGTGCAGAAAGTTCCCACGATTTAATGGGACTTAGACAGATTTTCGAATTCATGCTCACCACTTACACTTTCGAATGCTTTGCTGACGTCCTCCAATACAACATTTTTCACGCTCAAACCTGCTACATCTTAAGTTAACATGCCTGAGAAGCGACCGGCCTCTCAAGACGACCCACTTGCCAACTCGGATTCTGACACAGAGACTGCAGGTCCAAGCACCCAAGCATTGCCATCCACACCCAGACGTCGCAGACAATCTGCTTCGAAACCAAGTCTACGACCTTGTGAATAGATCTGGAGTCAGCCTCACACGCGGGGATCACGGGGTAACTCACTGTTACTCACCTGTGCTTGCATCAACGCAACAAGTGCCAGACTGATGATCACTATGATCTTCTTCTGGCAGGAGTCGCATTCAGTATTCCCAGGCCACCAGTGGTAGAAACCCGCGTAGAAAAACGCTAGGGTCTTGCCGGACCCGGTTGGTACGTCGAGGATAGTGCTGTGTTTCTGTAAGATATTTTGGCCGGTTTGGATCTGGAATGGGTGGAGGAATGGAATAGCAAAGGTCTCGCAAAGTCTTCGAGACGTTGAGGCAAGGCGTTCAGGGTCCAAAATGATCTCTGTGCCAGACATCGCGTCCCAGGCTCACTCAAAGCTCAGCGAAATTTGGCGAAGTCCCCGTAAATCGTGGGAATTTTCTGCACTGTACTAGATCACGCATCAAATCTTCCAGTCCCTACGGTAATCTATTGAACGACTGTCTTCAATTTACAAAAAGGGACTTGGCTCGAGTCTAAACCGAAACCGACTTCATCATTTGCAGGGGTAGATACTGTAAATTGTCCGTAAATTTTGTACAAGATTAATGTAACGTGCTGCCACTCCACTCTTCTGCAGACATGGCACACCGTACACTATCTGGGTGGTCTTGATCACCTCACTTTAGCTATGTCTCCCATGTCCGTATTTCTAGGTCTATCTATCAGACTGTGTGGTAATATTAATCTGGGGATTTAAATAAGAGGAAAACGAAATCTCCACATTGATGAAGAATGAGGGCACGAAGTCTGCAAAGTCCAACTGATTTTCAGTTTGCTTAACACTGCTTGTCGCCGCTGCGAGGAGCTGGCCGAAGGCCGGGCGACGAGCAGCGGCCTCCTTTGACAAGCTAGATATTCAATGCTCCAATGGAGCTCTCGTGAAAAAACGAAAAATAACAGGATCAGATTAAGAATGACGAAACAACTACAATTTGAAAGTTTTTTTGTTGGGTGAAACCATTATTAACATATATGTATAAAACACAGATTTAGAAGTGAGGTTTTTGTTGATGAAGTCAACCTCTAGTTTCAAAAAGATTTTATTAATTGTCCACTTAATGGTCGTAATCACTTTCAATTTTTTCGCCACTGTGGCCGACTCTAGTTCCGGTGTCGAGACAGAATATATCTGGCACCAATTACTGTACACTTCCAAATGTGAAAGTAAACAGATACTCAGCGCGCCAGACGTCAATTTTCGTTTGAAGACATAAGTTGCTCCGTACTTGAATGCAAAATTCCTATTTATTAAGACAACCAATTCAACCTTTTTTGCCGGAAGGTAGCGGGGCATGCGGCTTGCCGCCCTATCAGTCGTTATGCATTTATGCCTCAAGGCCTCAAGTTGGAGAGGCGCACCATCCCTAAATGGTTGCGGCTGCTTAGTCAGTGCACAGCCACCTCGAAACTGGCAAATCGCGCTTGCATCCACTTCGAAACGAAAGTTCGAGGTATTTCAGGCATTCTACCCTGTAGAGTTGTGTATGAAACATGTAACATATAGTATATCAAAATCTAATCCAGAAATTGTTGTTGTCTGACTCATATAAGTTCTCTCCTGCAGTTTGATCGTTGGTGTCCATCCCAGGAAGTACCTGTCCTGCTATTTCCCTTGTATCCTTGAGCAAGAAACCTAGCGACAACCTTAATCAGCTCACAGACCCCCTTGGGCTTTGGCTTCATGTGCTCTTCAATGGCACCCTCTCCATGTGACCTCCACAGAGTCTTTCCCATTGTCAACCTTCATGCTTTCAAATTTTGGGACATGTGAGGTAAGAAAGTAACCTATTCTGTAGGTATAGGAGGGTGCCGCAGGATATTCAGTGTTATGGGATGTGATTTTGCATAGTCAGTATGCTTTTGACGCGTTCTTGACGCGTATTATGTAATCCATTAATTGGTCTTGTAGCCAATCAGCAATTATTACAGCCTTTCTCTTTCCTCCCTCGCGTTTGCCTCAAAATGAGCACGTAAAAATGATGATCTAGCATTGGTGGAGGGAGACTTCGGACTACTTTTTTAAAATGTGTTTTCTAAATGTCATTTTTCGATTAAATTCCTGGTCCCACGCCCGAATTTAAAAAAACGAGTCCGAAGACTCCCTGCGGAATTGATATTTGATTCGATTTGGCCATAAATATGACCCAAAGAAGAGGCCATGCGCTAAAAAAGATGATTTCCGTGAAAATCAAAGAAATTGGCAGTAATACAACAAGTACAAACAACCTACAGCCCAAAGGGGCGATGCGCCTCTCCACTTGACTCAAGTCGTCAGGTCAACACATCACGTGTGTCTGAGTGGGATGTATGTAGGACAGCGTATGACAGATTTGAGGTCTTCGTTTCCGCCCATTTCTAGAACTCGTCAAGACAGCGCTCTCCCATACCCACGATGTCTAACTAGTTAGTACCTCATTATCGTGCGTTAGCAACCTTACCTTTCGTTGTGCCACTCAAGTGCCCAACAAGTGCCACTCCATCAGGAAAATATATAAGGCATTCGCTTTAAAACAACCGCGTGAAAGACTTCGCCTCTTAGTTACCCATCCGCCATGTCGACAGACACCCCGATGGGGAGTGCTTCTCCGCTCTTAAGTCCCGCCCATGCATCCGGTGAAGGTATTGACGGGCCTGTCATTCTCAAACAACAGATCCAGCCCATTCCGATCTTTCCTTTTGGCAAGGTCGACGCCCAAGCAAACCGTATGCTCCTCTCCAATCTTGCTGTCTCATCTTCTTTGTTCTGATGTGCCCCATTAGCCACTGATATGAAATCTGGCGTACCAAATGATTCTACGTACCACCCTCCCTCGCAAGACTACATCACCGCCTTAATGAAGCAAGTAGCTGACCTCAATATCCGCATATCGCACTTTACACCCCAGACTCTCATGGCTGTGACCGACAACAATAACTCCGTCCAGCAAGATGACAATACCGATCCCCTTAAACGTCCTACTCGAGCTCCTTTGAGCTCAGATCCCACCACCATCACGGCCAGGATCTTCATACGCATCCCATGCCTCTTTATCCTGGTGATCATACTCCTTCAGACATTCTACGCGCACTACAACAACTTACGGGACTCCCGCTTCTGGTGGAGTGCGGCCTACGATTGGTGGTTCGCCACTGACACACTCAACACGAAAGTTGGCACGCCGTTGAAGTAGGGTTACGACGTCGGCTTGGGGTCCATTTCACCTTCTTGGGGTCTAATGCTGGGAAAGCGCCTGCGTTTTCGCCGTCAACCCTGGCGTGGGTTGGAGGATCATTGGCTGGGTCGCTTAAAACAGGAGGAGTGGAGATTGCCCGCGAGAATGGGACGAAAATGATGTCAATCGCAATGATGGGGATAATATGGACGTCTTGATGGAAAGTCCTCAGAGGACCAAAAGTATTCTCCCGGATTGGACGAGAGGGCTTTACCGTCAGGTGCTCCTACGGCAAACCCTGTCGATTTTCACATACGCCATAATGTAACATAGTCCAAAATGAATTCGAATTGATAAAGGGAAAGAACGAAGCTGGGTACATGACTCGAATTCGGAGTATGGTAACTTCTGGGGGTGTCCAGCGATTCAACTCCAGTCTTGCGTCGCTCATAACTGCTGTCTGCCTATCGGTCGAGACTCGGCTGCATCAATCAACTCGGTACCGTCCGGACCAGTTATCGTGGTCCGACGGCCGCAAAGGCCCGACTATGGGCGTCGTTAGAGCGAAACAGGGCAGCCTGAATTGCGAAATACGCATGCACGCGAATGTGCCCTTCGTGGATACAAACAATCCGATCAGAGTGTTGAAAAGACGTTTGAGCGTTGGAATTAGAACGGGGCATATCGTATTGATCAAATGATTGTTGGGCGCTAGAATTAGAACGCATGCCGCCGCCAGACTGCATGCCAGATTGTTGAAAAGACTGAGAGTTAGAGATAGACACGCCACCAGACTGCATGCCAGACTGTTGAAACGACTGAGAATTAGAGTAGCCGGACATGCCTCCAGATTGTTGGAGCAATGGTTGAGAGGTGGAAATAGAACGGGACATGCCACCGCCTGACTGCATGCCAGATTACTGAAAAGACGGCTGAGAGACGTATTTAGATCGAAACATTCCTCCAGATTGTTGGAGAGAGTTGGAACGACTTATTGGGGCGGAAACAAGACTAGAAGACGCGGAAGAAGAACCAGAAAACATCGACGGAAGTCAAGAACCCATCATTAACGGGACAGTCGAACTCGGACGAGGTATCCCAGTTCGCTGAAAAGTCGACAGCGACATAGTCGTATCAGGAATAGTAGAGCCAGAACGGCTTCCAGTCTGCATGGTGCCATTTTGTTGCGCAGCCTGCTGGCGCATGTTCACCACTTCCGGAGTTCGAACTTAGACTCCCTGACTCGAATTCGGAGTATGGTAACTTCTGGGAGTGTCCAGCGGGGACATGGAAGGAAGGCGCTGTGACGTGTGAGAAGCTGATCGGGGGGGGATCCCTGGAAAGCAAACTCTCCCCGGGCGATACGCGTCCTTCACGTGATGAATTCGGTGAGTGCATGTATTGGTCTGTGTTAGACGGGCGAACTCAGCGCGATGTGGTCGATAAGACGTCTGCGACGGAGCTTGTTGGCGGCATTGATTGTCTTGAGAAGTGTGGCTGGTCAGTGGGGTGGCGATGTCGCTGAAAGGTGGATATCCGTGCCAATCACTGTCGACCCAAGTTAGATCTGTGATGCTGTCCTGCGTGGTCAAGATAGTGTTCATGACAGTCGGGGGGGTTAATCGTACTCAGTCATTCAGCTCGGATGCGGGCGTAGAGACGAGGACTCGAGGAACGAGCTGAACACGCAGCGACTCCTGTGCGGCTGAGGGTGTGTATATCAGCCAACGTCCCACAACACGCGGAGATCGCTCACTTTGGGTGGGATATGCCAGAACATTCTAAGTTAGGTTAAGCCAACTAACGAAACTGACCAGGGTGGAAAGTCAGAGGACTCGGACTAAGGACTAGCAGGTTAGATTGACGTTATTGAGTGAGAGCAAAAAGAGATAACAGACGGAGTCTAACCTATCACTGCTGCGAAGAGCTCGACCCAAAACGCGTGTTTTCCGAGCGTCGTAATCGAAGAAGGAACACGATAGAACTACATTTATTCACAAATTGGCACAAAAGATGACGTTGAACTACGGGATTCAAGATTTGCTGCCGTTGGATATCTAGATTTGAACGTAAGTCTTGAAAATGGGGGGAAAAAGCGAATAATTCCGACCTCCCCACTCCCCAAGAGGTGACAAAGGTGCCTAAAAAAGACCTTACGTGTGTCGGGGCCGAACGTGGCGCTCTGGTCTGCATATACGTGCATGTAGAAGGTTGAGCGCTTCAGTCCGAAGGCATAGCCCCATAGGGACCAATGATCGCCCTCTGACCGACCGTATGCCCTAGGTCTGCGGTCAGAGTTGTGGGGGCCGTCGCTTGAAGGAACGTTAGTGCGAAAAGAAGAAACGTAGAAATACACGTACTGCAGTAGAATACACCAATCGCGAACCCCGAACATTTTGTCCAACTGTTCCTTCTCGGACTTCATCGTCTCACGGATGAGTTTTAGAGCGGCGGTTCGACGATTTGTTGGAAAGTGGCGACGGCAGTAAATTCGGAAACGCATTGGGGTCGGGGATGATGATGTGAAGGTATCGACGATGGTTACAGGGAAGAGACGACTTTGGGGGCGGATTGATCTGTGGCTGCGTCGTGAGACCGATGGTGGAAGGCTATTTTATCAACTAGTGTGACACCGCCGATGTGGGTCCTCGAGCCACAGTTGCACTTTCTATCGATTCGAATGCAACATCACCCACAGCGGCTGCCACCTCCCATTTCCAAAGATCAGACAAAAGACGATTGCTGCATGCATAGCGACTGCACGCACAGTGCGACTTTTCATTGCTTGTAGACGAGGCCATCTCCCACAAACGTTGTTGCACCATTATGTAGCTTGACGGATATCCCTGAAATAAGTTTATACCCATATACTCAGCATGCAGAGAATTGTTATCTTGGTCCAAGTGCTGCACGCAAATCCACGCGCAGTCTCGTTCATCGCGTCGAAGCCAACTATCGTTTGTGGTACCAAGTCACGTGATGGCGAATGTTGACCATTGTGCAATCGTCAAGCAAATGAAACCGTCTAGAGATGGTGACGACGATGATCGAAGCGCGTTGATAAACGGCGCATGGGGTGACCGCTACTGACATTCGGATAAGACTGGTAAGTTTGGGGTAGCGGACTTCCAAGCGACCAATCGGAAACTGCATATTACGAGGAATTCGAGGGAGAGTTAGGCTTGAGAGTGAAATAAGGGACTAGAGTGCAGGCAGATTTTGCCCTAGAAAGAGTCGTTGGGGACATTACAAGTTTGGCGCGAAGTGACAATTCAAGCGTAAAAGCCGTGGACTAGATCCTCACGTTATGAGTGTGGTCGAGAATGTCGCACGACTGCTGCGCGCGAGTCAAGGCAGAAGATCCCGACGGCGCGAATACACGCCCAGGTCATTGAAATGATAATCCGGGACAATCAATTATCCCCAATGTCGTTCAACTTCCATACAGAATGGTAATGTCAATCGGCCTCCGCATCACATGTCTTCACCTCGGAATATACACTGCACGCGAGTTCACACACAGTAATGCGGAGGCATCGGAGATCTTCTGCAATGAATGAGCAGTCAGATCCAGTCTGGATGTCTAGAAAAGCAGCACGTACCTCGAAATGTGATTCGAATCTTCTAACGAAAACGAGGGCCACGGAAGAAAGCCGATAAGTAGAGGAAGATCGCAGCGTCAAAAGGCGGCAGAATGATCATCGGCTGAAGTGCGGACTTTATCGACAACTTCATGCACATAAGTCGAAAGGCGTCATCGCCTACCGAAATGTTGGCTATTGAGTTGGAAGACAACAGAAACCGGTCGGCTAGTGGGAAGCTGTTGCGTTGTTTGTGTGCGGTCCGACCCCTTCGAAGGCCAACAGATTACACGTGCGGCACGAAATGTTGGCTGTTGAGTTGTAAGACAACAGTCAAGAAGCAAATCCCCGACTTTGAAAGGAGGTTATCGGGGAAATGTTATTCTGGGCTTTGCAGAAAATGCCGTGGGCTGCAAATTAGTGTATGACAGACGGACTGAAAAAAGCTGAACATACCCTCAAAACGTCACCCATGGCAAAATATTTGTCCGAAGACCACATACAAAAGCGCAAATCCACGCTCAAGTCACCCTCCGGCAAGAACAGAGAGACATTAGAATGATGTTAAAAAATGCCTTGGGCTGCAAATCAGCGTATGACGACGGACTAGAAAAAGTTGGACATACTACCTTAAGAACGTCATCCATCGCCAGATATTTTCCCGAAGGCCACATACAAGAGCACGAATCCACGCTCAATTCACTCTCAGGAGAGACATTGACAGCGAGAGGTCAGTTGATATATTGCCCGTGGGTGGAAATGAATCGTGAGCATCGAAGCCACGTGAGGTTTAAACTCCGCTACTCACCGCCTTGAGGAAACAACTTCAAACTGGATGGACTTAAGTCTCTTACCTTGCCGGAAGCATGTAAGCCCCTCGTTTACTGGCAAAGATGACCTTGAAATGTGCTTTTTCTAGGATGATCAGGCTAATCTCGCCGCGTTCCGAATGATACGACTGCAACGTCGGAACAGCCAGAAATCGATTTCAACGACTCGGACGTTTCCAAATCGTGAATGCACCTTGAAGGAGCGCTTGCACGCGGACCGGCCTGTGCGTGAACTCGCGCATAGCGCCCATGTCCCAAAATTATTTCGTTTCGCTCCAAGGTCATCCCTTATCGGTCTTATCTTCTACGATTTGGGATCGACCCGAGGTGTCTTCTCTCTTTTTTTCTGGCATCAAAATGCAGTCAGTATGGAGGGCCAGAACAGAATGACGTGATTGCCACGTTTAAACGGTCAAGACTTGATACCATTCGGACGTTTCCAGATGCTGAATGTGCCCAAACGGAGGGCTTCCACCCACGTAGGCCGGCTTGTGCGTGGACTCGCGTACAACGCCCATATCCCGCAATTGCCTCTTCTCCCCCAAGCTAGTCAAGCGTTGCGTGCGGTGCTGGAACAACGACGGTTTTCTCACAAACTATGACTCAGCACCCCTGCGTTGTACATGGCGGTAGAGCACGGGAAATCTGGCATCGGCTTGGTGAGTGTTGTCTTCATGCTGGGAGATATATCTGACTCGGGCACAATAGGCATTTACGTCCTTTAATCCATCTGCAGGAAGCTGTTTATCGAGTTCCTGGCAAACGAGGGCCCACCAACAACTAGGAAGCAGCTCGTTACCACCCGTTCATGTTTGGCGTTCTGCGGCAAACTGAAGGCTCAATAGGCATCTACGTCCTTAAATCCATCTGCCTGTGGCTCTTCATCAAGGTTTTGGCAGACGAAGGCCCACCAACAACTAGGAAGCAGCTCGTTACCGCCATTCATGTTTGGCGTTCTGTGGCAAAGGCCTCGAATGACGAATGGCTAGCTTTCGATACAACATTTGAAGATCTTGACGCTTTCCGGGCACGTCTATCCTTTAGTCCGGGTGTCAGCAGGTGCCTAAAGCCGATACTTTCCTCGACACCTCTGTTCTGTTGCAAAATTTTCGATCATGCAGTCAACTATAGCGTGAAATCGCTCAAAGAGTTTTCTCACAAACTATAACTTCAATGACTGCTTACCAGCGTATTCTCTACCATTCGTGCCTCGATCGATCTCAATCACTGGGACGTGTTTAAATCGTGAATTGGAATTGTAATTATCCATTAACTAATTACGTGCGTGACTCCAGGTTGCGACCCAGCGAGGCTAATTTAAACGACGAATGTTCATTGTGTGCCAATTGTTCCCTCGTCACGTGAAATGCGCGGCCAGCTCCGACCAGCGCAACACCATCGCAGCGATCAACTCAGGTTAGGTTCAACCCAACGCGAACCAGCTCATCTAATTGCTTGGCAACCATTTTAAGTTTCTGTTCCTGTTTCCTCGTGTCAGAACGATCTGTCGACGACAATAACTTGTCGCCTCATCATTCTTGCCGCGGCAAAATGTGATCGATCTTTATCATCTTACCGCGGCGACAATGTATAATATTTACCGGTCATTCCTGCAAAGATCACGAGCAATAAATTTTTTATCTAAACCCTTGGCGATGCTTATTAAATGTTTATTCCACAAATAGACAGATGCCATACTTTATGTTTTTGCAAAGCAATTACTTTTGGTTTTTGTTACTCATTCCCCTGACAGAAAATTTGAGTTGAATTGGTGAACTATTTTATTGAACTTCTGTCACTCAAAAAAAAGGTAATGGGTATTTTACTTCTCCCTATCACCATTATTGCTCATGATTTTTTTTTATCTCTTTACCAGGAGGACATTTTTTGTAGGATATTCATTTTATACAGCTTGCAAAAGACTGATAAATATTTTACATCTTCAATATCACCTTCCTGCAGCAAAAAACTTGCAGTAATGATTAATCTTTTTTAACTCCAATTTTTTGTTATAAATGTGAAATCAAAGATTTAACATAGTAATCTGCATTTTATCACATTTTTACCAGGCGACGAATGCCGTTTGCCCCTTGTGAGAGAGATGAAAGATCATCAGGGAGCCTCTTGAATGGGTGGATCAAGGGGCTCAGACGCTCAGGCGACGTGTGATGAGAGAGACAGAAGTGGAATGAGACGAAAAGGGACTAGGCGCAATTGAGGGACGCCACAGAAAGGTGATGACAAATTGCGATAAGCACCCTCTAAGCCCAATGGCGCTTATATGCCAGGGCATCGTTCTTTCCGTATTCTCACCAGCCATCGATGGATGAACCACCTTCACGGTTGCTCAAGTCAAGGATTCCCAGAAAGACCAAACTCGTTGACCTTAACCCGGACCCGTGAGAATCTTTTGTATGTCTATTGAAGTTTGAACACCATCGTCCCCTTTGCAGAACCGAAGGTGCCTGGGAATCTCGCATTCGCGACGCTCATTGTCCTCTTCGAAAGGGAATCATTTGTTATCGCCGGAAAGGCATGATATTCGAGCACAATATCCATTCCTCTGGAAAACATGAGGTTGATTCACATGTTGCTCACTGAGAAACTCGCATACAACTAACTATGCTTTCAAGCCACGAATAATTGTTCCGAAACATCCGTCCCGGCGTTTAAGAAACATGTCCTTCGTCCCCATTAAAGGCAATCGGATCCTACTACTCGCAAAGTACTGGGACTGGCCCGACTTGGACTCGAAGGGTATCAAGTCAAGCTATCTACACCTATCAATCCACGAAATCCGCTCCGATCTTCGTGTTGGTTCTGCTCTGTGGTCTTACAATGGAAGTGTTGATGGTCACTTCAATATTGATGATTTGGAGCTGATAAAATCCACCGAAAATGCATTGGGAATCACTTTTTGGGTGCGATTTGATGACCATTTTAAGCTGTTTGACATCTCTACTATTGAAACTGACACCTCGAATAACTTGCCTCTTATTGAGTCGGGGAGAATTGATTTTGATCTAAAGTTGAAGTCGAAGCCGGAGGACGATGAGAACCTTGGTTTGTCCAAATTTTCATGCAGTCGCGTTGAACCTGCTCTGATGTTCTTCAAGTCATACTATCCCCTGACGTCCACATTCTCCTCACCGTGGATTTGGAGGAGGATCGACACAACGAAACGATTGACATTCACTATTTGGATTCTGGTGGTACAAGCTTTTCCTTCATTACCCGCCTGTCTTTTCCCGTCGCAGAAACAGAATATTTACCAGAATTTGCATTTTCTGCCGATGGGTCCAAGTTTGCTGTGGCTATGGAACAAGGCGTGTTTGTTTGGGATATTCGAAGCAAAGTTCCTTTACGGAGATTCACAGGAATCTCCTCCGACTACGAGACTCTACAATATCCTCAATTTAGCAGTGGAAATTTAGGGCAAGAAATCCTAGTATTTGCCGAGGTACGTCTTATGTTCACATTCTGATATCCCTACCTCTCAAATAGGTGGTTTGAATCCTTAGCAAGATTATGATTCCCGTCTTGCAACAATTCATGTGATCGATGCGACGTGGTTTGAGACGGAAGAGAAGCTTTGCATCAAGTTAGGCGGCAATACAGTGAGGGCACTTTTCTTCGATCCAAGCGGGGGAACTCTGTACGCTGAACTTGGTGGAACAATTTACGAGTGGGACCTGCGGGAAAATGAGCCTGGTCCCGAATGGTGGATCGGAGAGGAGTAGGATGTGGCTTGAACAGAGTACTTTTATCACACCGTTTGTATTTCGTTGAAACGAGTAACCAGTGTTCAAGCAAAAGAAGTTTGAAGGAGAAGAGACCGAAATTGGCCTTAGGTATCGGCAAAGAAACAATGAACACCCAAGGTCAAGTGGACAAAGTCTGTGAATAGTGCCAGTGTGATGAACATTTGCTCCAGAGGAAGGGGAGGAATCCCGCTGTGCTGAATGTGTAAAACCTGTCGCAGAGAATGGTATCGCAGGCGCAAGTATGATGCGAAGACAACAAAGCAGATTGAGGTCGCCGAAGTCTATAAGGGTGGGTGCACAGCTCAAGCAGTCGCCAGTTTTTGTACCCCACTAAAAAAGTGACAGGGAGGTCGTCCAACCCAGAAAACATTATTGGCATCTTTACAACGGTGCAAAGCTTTGAAAGTTAGTGAATGTTCAATTGATTTGGGGGGTATTCTCAGGATTACTATGTACATCAAGCAAGCGCTGGTGCACGTCAGATTTACAGCCATATGGGTATATCATCGCCGACCTAGACCAAGAAGCCCCTGGTGCAGATAAACGTAGGGTACGTCTCCCTTAAGCACAGATTTCTGAGCCGCCATCAGATGCACGTTCCACCCCCAGGGGCCAGCGCCTTGGGATTATCTCTGAAGCTCCGCACTTTGATCCTGGCATCTGTATATCAGTGGAGCTCTCGCAGGTTGTAAATCTCCCCTTACATACCTTCACCTTAGAATAACTATCCATAAATACGGGGTTTGTCAGCGGAAAGTTCGCAAAGGCCCTGCACAAATCCCGTCAATCTCAAACTAAAAATGAGGTTAACAGCCATACGAAAGCTTACTGTGTGCACCTTCTTCGATCCACAAAGCGCAATGGCAGCTAGCACACCACGAACATCGCAGCTTCAATTATCCAAGACCAGAGGTTTATTCCGGCTCATCTTCCATACCAGATTCTGGGGGAGATTCCCCGCCGCTAGTCGTCGCCCCTCCAGTAGCAAAAAGGGAGTCAAGCCTTGCCTATCGACCAATATTGTCGTCAACTGTAAAGGTACAAGCAAAATAGCGAAGACACGCTTCGTCCTGATTCGAAAGCTGTGAGCATCTCAGCTAGTCATCCCCGTAGTGACGTTAGGATGGAAGCGAGAGCGAATCGCTAGAGGGACCCCCACACCCGGATTCTTGTTTGTAGGCGGGTGCTAGCGATGTCGCTGGCGAGCCACGTTCTGTTCAGATTCCGAGGACGTTGGCACTCCCATCCACATATTTTGGGAAGCAAGATCGAGTACGATAATGTGGACATCACGGTGGAGGCGGAATTGAAATTGGAATGGGAAGGGGACGGCAGGCGAGGAGGTAAAACACATCGTGCTTGGATTTGTGTCGTTTGTTGGTAGGTATCAGATTTGTGAACGCTGGGATGTGCATAATGACGAAAGGGTGAATCGACACACGTTGTCAGCTTTTAAGTGGTGTGGAGGGCATGCTTGAGGGGACGAATGGTCCATCTTGTAGCAAATCAACCTCGTGCATAGCCTGCCTGACTTCTGCAACATAGACGACGTCAACTTGAAATCTGAAGAAGGCAGCAACGGAGGAGCTTACTTGCGCAACAGACAGCCAACATGTAGTACTCTTCATTCGCGGGGGTCATCTCAAGCATGGCGTGCACGACTTGGGAGTGAAGACTCTCTGCATGCGGGCTAATCCGCAAAAGGACGTGAACACTCCGAGTTTTAGCCCCAATCTTGCGCCTCAGTCATCTGAACCACGAAGTGACGCCGAACGACCGGAGCTGAACGGTGCCCGACCCTTCGCCTGCCTCTTCGCCTACGACTCCCAGGCAGGGCTGAAGACCGTCTCCGTCTCGTCTACTCCAAAAGACCGGGAGAACGACAAAGGCAAAACATAAGCTTCTACAACGGATTCTTCGGACGCCGAACTTGAGCTCTGCCCTCAATGTGGGAGATGACGACGTCGTCCCGCTCAACCCTTTTCAAGATGAGGAAGACGCCATGCGTGAAGCAATGGAGCGGAAGCGCCTTGTCGAACCCGTGAAGAATTCGAAGTTGTCAAGAAAGCGGAAGAACGACTCGCCCACGGAGCACGCAGACCATCCAGCGAAGAAACAGGCGGCAGCAGGGCCGAACATGAAGATATTTGCGGCAAGTCAGGCGGTGGTGAGTGGGCTGGCGATGGAGGAGGTGAAGCGCAAGTCGGAGATGACGATGCTGTGAGGAGTTTGTATCGGAATGGGACGAAGAGGAAGGAGATGTTCATGACTATGGTCACTTTTACTAAAGTACGTCTTCCCTCCGGTTTTAAATCCGATGAAGCCCTTCTAATCCAATCCAACGCGTGTAGATCCACCTATTGCTCCCCGCCCACCATCATCAGGAAACAAGCTATCTCCCGAAACAGCCGACGAAACCACCGCCCTTCAGCGCAGACAGGCCTCGACGTCGACATCTGAAGCTACAGGAGCATCATCCTATCAAGGCTGAAACTGTGGAGAGCGTTTCTGGTTAGCACCCTCCCTCTCCGATTCTCGTCACCCACTCACCTTCAATCAGTCGCAATTTTCCTGATACAACTCTGGCCATTTCGCCTTCAAGACGATCGTCCTGGTGAACGAGCTCTCCGCCCGCGATGAAACTCAGGTCCCTGGAACGGGAGAAATACTGCGTTAGAGCAACAGATTCAGCTCGGAGCGGAGAAGAGTTGAGCAGAAGCTGCGACCTCAGTGGGATGTGAGCTGCGATTGGGTGCGGCGGATTGGCGAAGGTTTATACGGTAGGCTCTCGTACCACTGTTCCGCTCATTTAGTTGGAGATTGACGGGTTGTATGCAGGATTCTTTGCCCTTGGCGAACTTTACGATTACAGATAGCTATTGAATAAGGTAAGCGTGTGTATGCATGCGCCTTGATATCTTCTCCCCCTGATCCAATGATAGATAATCTATTGACTACTCTCATCAATTATCCGCCACCAACAACGTCAACCTAAGTAACTATCGCTTGCGATCGAACAACATCCTACCCACCGATTTACACATGGAACCCCACGATGCCCCAAATATTTCCTTCTCCCAAAGCTCTCTCGACATATCATTCATGTCTATTAAGACACCCTGCCACGAATCACTGGAAATCAAATGGTCATTCTCGAATGAACACCCGTCATGTTCCGATGGATGATGTTGTGCAGCCATGCGTCGAAGACGGGTCGGGTGTCTAGGCTGTTGTGGAATGCTGAGGATTCAAATTGGACTTTTTGACCTTCGCGTAGCGCGTACAGTTCACAGCGTTTTCCGAGGACGGCTTCGACGCGTTTCCTACATGTGAGGAATTGCCGTTTGGGCTCAGTTAATGGCTCCTGTTATTGGGGTAGGTTGCGAATTTGAGCTATGTGGTAGTCTTCGCGGAAGCAGCATTGGATTTTAAACTGGTGGTTTATCACGTCAATGGCTGGATATGGGCGGGAAAGAGGGAGATGGAGGGTACCTTGTCGTGCTTTATGTTCTCCTTTACCCAGTCAGGCTGATCCTCCTGTATCGCACCATGAATCTACATCAGTGTCGTTCAGCAGAAAGATCACAAGAGGCAAAGAATGCACGTACCTTTGGCCTAACAAAAGCGCAGTAAACTTTGAGAAAACCCTAAACAACCCAGCGCGCCGTGCCAAGTCTATCCTGAAGCCTTGCAATGATCTTGTTCTCGATCAAAGACACGCGCTTGTTGTACGTCAGCCTTTACTCAGAGACACAGCACGAGAAAGGGAAGGAAAGGACTGACCAACATTAACATCCAGAAGATCAACTTTCCGCTTAACAACCTGCTTAACCTCCTCCTCCATATCCATCCCCCCTTCCACCCCTCCGATTCCTCCAAGGCCTACTGCCGTTTATGCGAGGAAACGTTCGGAGACGGGGTAAGGTGTGGATGCTAGCCAGTGATATATTGAGATCCGCAGAAGTACGTCGTCCAATGAGATTGCTTCAACAAGTGGGAGCCCGACGGATTAGGTAGGAGGACAGTTTGCGTGTTCATTTTGGGTGGGCGTTAGTGATTCGTGCACCTTGTCGAGGTCGTGGAGGAGAGTAGATTGTTTAGCGGTCGGTTGCACTTGTGGACTGCCGGTATCCATTAGCCCCATTTATCCCAAAGAAAAAGAAGAGAGACCCACCGTGATCTGTAGCACCCTTCAACTCGGTATCAGCGATAACGCTAACAGTCACATGGAATCTCTTTGCATTCCTCAATGCATCCATGACCATCCTAACCTCCTTGCACTTCACCTGCGCCTCTATGCCCTCCAACGCACTCTCGAGGCTCGACCAAAAGTTGACCGCTTGCGATGCCGTGTCGGAGGAAACGTCCCTTGTGAGCTTGGTCGCCGCTTGAATGGCTTTGACCCTGCGTTGATGTGCCATTAGAGAGAGTTGAGGAACGTGCTGTCGGAGCATTGATGGGATATGGGGTTGTTGGGTCGCCGGCCTTGTGATTGGGCCTTTCTTCAGCGAGACGTCATCATCAGAGGAGAGGAGAATCCACTCACACTAACTCAACAGCCCATTGAAGAACAGGACGAATCATCAAATTCGTGTCCAGAATATACATTCTGATGCAACTGCAACAATCTCAACTCGAGCTCTGCAATTTTCTTCGGCGTCGGTATTCTTAAATTTGCTTCTCCACCTCCACTTCCCCCTCCTGCGTCTTTGCCTGCCCCTGGCCTAGTCGCCACAAACGCGTCAAACCATGATTTAACACCATAGCTTACCACGGCGTGTAAAGACTCGTACGGCGTGTCGTCACCGCCAAAGAGGTTGAGAAGGTGAAGCTGCGTAGATGGCGGTAGGACCGGGTCGAGGTGCATTGTTCGTTCTGTGAGCGCGAGGGTTGTGATGTGTGTTGGGTGTTATGTCAGTCGTGAGGTGGTACGGTGTTCCTCCGTCATCTGCGTCGCTTCTACGTGAATATACGGATGGAACGACCCAACATCGCGCGGAGCACAGACCTCGATAAGCTCAGACAATCCGAAGCGGGCGTATACAAACCACGCACTGGGTGCTTGAGAGCCAGGAAGTGCCTTGTTGGTTACTGAGAATCGACCTTTTGTGGTGGAAAAACGCGGAAGAGGGGCAGAGAGATGAAAGACCATTAGGGAGGGATTAAACCCCTCTTGAATGAATGGGTGGATCAAGGGGCTCAGACGCTCAGGCGACGTGTGATGAGAGAGACAGAAGTGGAATGAGACGAAAAGGGACTGCGCGCAATTGAGGGACGCCACAAAAAGGTGATGACAAATTGCGATAAGCGCGCTCTAATCCCGACCGCGCTTATATGCCAGGGCATCGTTCTTTCCGTATTCTCACCAGCCATTGATGGATGAACCACCTTCACCACTGCTAAAGTCAAGGATTCCCAGAAAGACCATCCTCGCTGATCCTAACCCGTGAGAATCTTATGTATATCTATTGAAGTTTGAACACCATCGTCCCCTTTGCAGAACCCAATGTTACTGGGACTCTTGCATTCGCGACGCTCATTGTCCTCTTCGAAAGGGAATCATTTGTTATTTCCGAGACGACACGATATTCGAGCACAACATACATTGCTCTGGAAAACATGAGGTTGATTCACATGTTGCTCACTGAGAAACTCGCATACAACTAACTATGCTTTCAAGCCACGAATCATTGTCCGGAAACATCCGTCCCCGCGTTTAAGAAACATGTCCTTCGTCCCCATTAAAGGCAATCGGATCCTACTACTCGCAAAGTACTGGGACTGGCCCGACTTCGACTCGAAGGGTATCAAGTCAAGCTCTCTACACCTATCAATCCACGAAATCCGCTCCGATCTTCGTGTTGGTTCTGCTCTGTGGTCTTTCAACGGTAGCGTTGATGGTCGCTTCGATATTCGTCATTTGGAGCTGATAAAATCCACCGAAAATGAATTGGGAATCACTTTTTGGGCGCCATTTGACAACCATTGGAAGCTGTTCGACGTGTCTACTACTGAAACCAACACCTCGAATGATTTTCCTCTAATTGAGTCGGGGAGAATTGATTTTGATCTAAAGTTGAAGTCGAAGCCGGAGGACGATGAGAACCTCGGTTTGTCCAAATTTTCATGCAGTCGTGTTGAACCTGCTCTGATGTTCTTCAAGTCATACTATCCCCTGACATGCACATTCTCCTCAACGTGGATTTGGAGAACGGTCGACACAACGAAACGATTGACATTCACTATTTGGATTCTGGTGGTACAAGCTTTTCCTTCATTACCTGCCTGTCTATTCCCGTCGCAGAAACAGAATTTTCACCAGAATTTGCATTTTCTGCTGATGGGTCCACGTTTGCTGTGTCTATGGAGCACGGCGGCGTATTTGTTTGGGATATCCGAAGCAAAGTTCCTTTACAGACATACATGGAATTCCCAGGCCCGCCCGAGTACTCTTCCCAGCCTCGTCGATTCCCTCACTTTAGGAGTGGAAATTTAGGAAAAGAAATTTTGGTATTTGCAGAGGTACGTCTTATGTTCACATTCTGATATCCCTACCTCTCAAATAGGTGGTCTACAACCTTAGTATGATCGTGATTCCCCTTCTGCAATTATTCATGTGATCGATGCGACGTCGTTTGAGATGGAAGAAAGGCTTATCTTAAAGAATGAGCACGGTGATTGGTCTAGCCTTTTCTTTGATCCATGCGGGGGAACTCTGTATGCAGAACTTCACGGCACAATCTACGAGTGGGACCTGCAGAAAAAGGAGCCTGGTCCCGAATGGTGGATTGGGGAGGAGTAGGATGTCCGGCTCGACAAAAGTACTGTTCATTATGCTGTTTGTAGTTCATGAGAATAAGTAACGAGTGTTTAAGAAAAAGCAGCTTGAAGGAGATGTCACTCGAGGTGGATTGTGTGCTTAAGAGACCAAAATTAGATTAAGCTCAGCTCAGTGTGTATCAGCAATGAAACAATGGACACCCAAGATCAAGTAAGCAAAGTCTGTTATTATTGTGTTCAACATTTGCTCTAGAAGAAGGGGAGGAATCCCGCTGCATTGAATGCATAAAAACCCGTCGCAGCGGATGATATCGCAGGCGCAGGTACGATGCGAGGACGACAAGACAGATCGAGGCCGCCGAAGTTTACGAGGGATGGGCGCACACCTCAAGCGGTCACAAGTGAGTGTACCGACAGGGCCTAGTTCTTGTACCCTTGTAGAAATTTGTCGGGGAAGTTGTCGAGCCCAGAAAACATTGGCATCTTTACGACATTGCGAAGTTTTGGAAGTTAGCCAGAGTTCAATCAACTTGGGGGTAATTCTCAGTATTACGCGCACCAAGCAAGCGCCGGTGCTTGTCAGATTTACGGCCAGATATATTATCGCTGACCTAGTCCAAGAAGAGGACCCCTGAAAGTACCCTCAGATGCCTGATCCCAAAATGCCCCAAACTGCCCAATTTTTATCCGGACGGTTTTGCCAAATTTCTATCCGGATATTGGATCTGGCCTTCAATAAGGTCAATTTCTATCCGGACGCGGATCAGGCCTATAAAAATCGCTATTTTTCAAAAATTGGCATGAAAAGAGTGAATTTTGGCTTGCTGGCCCCTCCTGGCCCCTCCTAGGCATTCTCTGGAGGCCCGTACATCGGGAAAAAGTAAAATATACATAAGTGAACATAGTATATGCATTATACATGCAGAAATTTGAAGATAAACAAGCTATTCTTCATCTTCCACAGTTGCCTTTGCTTGAAAGCTTTCAAGGTCTGTAAACTTACCGTCTTGCTGTTGTCCTTGATTTCTTTGAACAGCTTCCAATCATCTGTAGATATTTTGAGGCCATTTTGCGTGATTTTCGGAGTATGAGGGTGCACAAGAAGGCAGACGGCAGGAGATGATCGAGGCAACGAGTTCACGCAGAACTGAGAGCCAATTTGATGCGAGAAAATATATATATCATGGAAGGATCGTCCGAAAGAACGGAGAACAGGGGGAAAGAATGGGAAAGAAAAATATTAAAGTATATACCAATAAATAAGTTGGCGGCAGCAGTGAGCGCGCACTGCCTTTTTCGAGCTTAAATTTCTATAGCGTATATTTCTATCCGGACATCGGCTCAGGGTTGCTTAGCCTCACCAATTCCTATCCGGAAAACTGCCTCTGGCATTTCGCCAAAATAGCGAAATTTCTATCCGGACAGACCTAAGGCATTTCCAAAAATTTCGCCAATTTCTATCCGGATCTGGATCAGGCATCTGAGGGTACTTTCAGGGGTCCTCCAAGAAGCCCTACGCACTAACAAACACGCGATATGCCCCCCAGGCACTGATTCCTCAGCCACCATCACAAGCACGTCCCACCCACTTTCCCGGTGCTTTGAGATTGTCTCTGGAGCTCCAAAATTTGATCCTGGTATCTGTATATCAGTGGAGCTGACATAGGTTGTAAATCCCTCCTTACATACCTTCACCTTGGAATAACTATCCATAAGTACGGGGTTTTGCAGAGGAAAGTTCGCAAAGGTCCTGCACAAATCCCGTTAATATTCAACGAAAACTGTCCGAAAGCTTACCGTATGCAGCTTCTCCGATCTGCCAAACACAATGACAGCTAGCACACTACGAACATCGCAGCTTCACTTATCCAAGACCAGAGGTTTATTCCGACTCATCTTCCGCACCAGATTCTGAGGGATGTTCCCCGTGGCCAGTCGTCGCCCCTCCAGAAGAAAAAAGGGAGTCAATTCTTGCCTATCAACCAATATTGTCGTCAACTGTAAAGGTACAGACAAATAACGAAGACACACTTCGTCCTGATTCGAAAGCTGTGAGCATCTCAGCTAGTCATCCACGTGGTGACGTTAGGATGGATTCCAGGAGGCGAGCGTGAATCGTCGGAGGGATCCCCACATCGAAATTTTGTTTGAAGGCGGGTGGCGATGTTGCTGGCGAGGCACGTTCTGGTTATATTCCAAGGACGTTGTTGGCACTCCCATCCACGTATTGTGGGAAGCAAGATCCATGATTCTGGACATCACGGTGCAGGTGGAATGGGAAGGGGACGCATCTCTGTGGTGACGTTAGAATGATCAGGAAACGAATCGCCAGAGGGATCCCCACATTGGGATTCTGATTCGGGAGTGAGTGTCGGTGATCTCGAAATGGGGGCAGGAATGGAGTTGAAGAAGAGGTGCAAGTGGGGAAGGCGACGTTGCTGGCCAGGTACGTTCTGTTCATCTTCCAAGGACGTTGGGCTGTCCCATCCACATATTTTGGTAAACAACATTAAGCGCGATAACGTGGACATCACAACAGTGAAATCGGAATGGGAAGGAGGCCGCAAGCGGGGGGCAAACACATCGTACTTGGGTTCGTGTTGTTTGTAGGTATCACATTCGTGAGGGAATGGGGCCTGGGATATGCGCAATGAGGAACGGGCGAATTGACACACACCGTCAGCTTTTGGGTGTTGTGGTAGATTTGCTTCCGGGAATGAATGGTCCATCTCGTAGCAAATCAGCCTCGTAGTCTACAAGCATGGCCTATAGACCTCTGCAACTTGGGAGTAAAGATTTCTGATGGCTAAAGTCAGGTTGAAGCCCGAAGAAAGCAGTAAGGGAGGAGCTTACCAGCGCCACTTTGAGAGAAGCCTAAACATCTCATTTGCACTGCGCGCCGTACCAAGTCTATCGCAAAGCCTTGCAATAACCTGGTTCTAGGCACATGCACTCGCTGTACACAATTTCCAGCTGTTCCAAATCTCGGTGTCTGCGTATAATACCCACATCAGCTTTTACTCAAACACACAACAAAAGAAGTGAAAGAAAAGGACTGACCAACACTAACATCCAGGAGATAACGTATTGCTCAACGACCTGATAACTCTCCTTTAACCTCCTCCATATCCATATCCCCTCCAACCCCTCCTTCTCCTCCAAGTCCAGCCGTCGTTTGTGTGAGGAGACGTTTGAAGGTGGGGTAAGGTGTGCATGCAAGCCGGTGAGATGTTAAGATCGGCAGAAGGACGTCGTCCAATGAGATTCTTTGACGAGTGGGAGAGCGTGACGGATTGGGTAAGAGGGCAGTTCAAGTTTTCGTTCTAGATCAGGTTTGGTTATTCGTGCACCTTGTCGAGGTCGTAGAGGAGAAGAGATTGTTTAGCGGAAAGTATTTCATTAGTCGGTTGCACTTGCGGACTGCCGATATCCATCAGCCTCATTTATTCCAAAGAAAAAGCAGACAGACCCACCGATATTTGTAAAATCCTTCAACCTGGTATCTGCGATAAAACCAACAGTGGCTTGGGATGTCTTCGCATTCTTCGATGCATCCATGGCATTCCTCACTTCCTCGCTCCTCGACTGCGCCTCCATGCCTTCCAACGCCCATTCGAGGCTCATCCAAAAGTTGACTCCTTGTGATGCCGTGCCGGATGAAATGTCCCTGATGAGCTTTATCACCACTTGGATGGCTTTGAGTTGACGTGCTAGTGGAGAGTGTTGAGGAACGTGCTGTCAGTGAGTAGCGTTGACGTTGGGGGCGCTAGCCTTGCGATTGGAAGGGTTAGTGGGATGCCGTCGCCGCATTGCCGCAGAAAATAATACTCACCAACTCAAAAATCTGTTGAATATAAAACAGGATGAACAGTGTCGTCAAGTCGCCAGCCGTCATATAGGAGCCTAGAGCTGTTATGAGGCATGGTAAGTAACCATAGACAAAGGACAGCGACATGACTTACTCTCAAAAGCAATCCACTTCGATCTATTATCCAACAAAGCCTTTTCCGTAGCCTCCCTCACAAGGCCCCAACTGCCGACCACTAAGATTGCCTTGGAACGCTCCGTCTCCTCCTGAATGCGCGTCATGATATGCTTGAAGAAACCTTGTGGGTCCCCACTGAGTTCTGTGGCGCAGTCCGCTGAATCGGCTTGGTAGTACGACCGAGTGAACTGAATGTAGTATTCCTCAAAAGACGAGTATTGACTGTGAATGATGAGATGCTTGATGACTTCTTCGACATTTTTTCGCTTGCTGTGTGGGATTCTACGAAAGGTAAGTGGAACGCGTGAAAGCATGAAAGAGGCGGCGGACCTTAAGTTGCGTTCCGCCACGACCCACTTCGATATGCCTGAACGCAGCCGCTCCGCGATTCGGGGATTCTCAAAGATTCTCTGCGTGAACAAGCTGAATACCAGTTCGCTGTCGTGGAGAGTTATACGCAATGACACTTGTGAGCAGCAGTCTAGGCTTACTGAATAGGGATAGCCCTATGTTCGTTGACGACATAAACCTGGTCAAGGTACGTCAAAAGTGATTCAATGAGTGCCTAAACCAATTCCTTCATCAGTATTTCCCGGTACTATATAAGAACAACTCACGATTTGCGATTCAAACCACTCACGATTTGCGATTCAAACCACTCACAATGCTTCGCGAAATCCGCTAGCCAGTCGATCTCCTCCTTTGGTTCCTCAATCATAATCCCGGCCAAGGCAGTTAGACTTTGCTCGACTTCGAGCTTCAACGCGCCATAGAGATCTTCGCCGCGCTTGTAGTCAACAACTAGCGCTCGGCAAGTCGAAAATATGCGCTCGTAAGTGGCAGGGAGCATATCGAAGCCCGCTCGTGTCAACGATATTTTGATACATCGTCGTACTAAACCAAACTGCTCCGTTGAGTCTGATTTTTTGTCCCAGGTGCCTGAAAGTTCCTGTTAGAGTCGAGTTACTACATCTTAGTTCAATACGCACCGTCGCTATCGAGAATACGTATCCTGATAGACGCGCCTGGCTTATGAATCGTTGCGGGTCGTGATCTGGAAGCAGAGGCGGAATCAGAGTCGGTGGCCAAACGAGCAACTTTGCGACGGGGAGATGCGGACCCGACGATATTAACCGCATCTACCACGGTGGGTTGCAATGCTGTGAGTCCCTTGGATGTGTTGGGGAGAGTCAAAAGCGCGAACACACTTGTCGCCATGGTCAGAGTTGCCTTTAGAATGTCTTTCCCACGGGTACGCGATATTCATTTATCTCAAGTCCAATGTTGATGAGAGTACGTAGTAGATGGGCAAATATACTACAAAAGACATTTCAACAGTTTGTTATTCGGCAAAGTAGGATCCAGGACCAGAGGTTTATTCCGACTCATTCTCCGTATCAGATTCTGAAAGAGATTCCCGCCGCTGGTCGAAGAAAAAAGCGAGTCAAGCCTTGCCTATCAACCAAGATCGTCGACAACCCAAATGTACAGACGAAGACGCGCATCGTCCTGGTCCGATAGCCGTGAGCAAGCGTCTTGGTCGTCTTTCTCTCTTCTCTTCTCTTCTCCCTCTCAGCCTGTCGTTTCTTTTCAGGCGTGCTAACACGAAGACCTTCTGTCCCTATTAGGCTGTGAAGGTGCGAGACGACTCTGCTTGGGCACCAACTAGCCGTCTCCGTGATGACGTTAGGCCGAATTCCAAGACGCGAGACGAATCGCCGGAGGGATACCCACATCGGGATTCTTGTTCGAAGGCGACTGTTGCCGATCTCGAAGTGGAGGCAGGAATGGACATCAGGAAGAGATTCAAGAAGGGAAGGCGATGTTGCTGGCGAGGCATGTTCTGTCCATATTTCAAGGACGTTGGGCACTCTCACCCACATACTTCGGAAAGCAAGATTGAGCGCGATAATGTGGACATCACAGTGGTGCCGGAATTGACCTTGGAATGAGGAGGAGACGGCAAGCGAGGAGGATCAACATATCGTGCTTGGGTTTGTGTTGTTTAATTTGGTAGGTATCCAACCTGTGAGGGGGACGGGCCCTGGGATATACACAACGACGAACGGGCGAAGGGTGTGGTAGATACGCTTGCGGGAATGGATGGTCCATCTTGTAGCAAATTAGCCTCGTCGTCTACGAGCATAGCCTGCAGGACTTCTGCAACCTGGGAGTGAAGATTTTCTGGTAGACAGTCGTCAACTTGGAGTCTGAAGTAGGCAGCAAGGGAGGAGCTTACTAGCGCGACCGACGGCCAATATGTACTGCTCATTCGCGAGCGTCATGTCCTCCTCTAATTGCTGGAATCTCTTTGCCTGGTTGGTGTATGAATGTAAGCGTAAGATTGAACTGAGAGGACCGGCGTGTACCCACTTGTTCTTCCTCGGGTTCTGGCTCTGGTAAAGAGTTGATAAGATATTCTATCTGCTTGGCTTTCACCATCAAGTCCGCTACCAGCTCTTTCTTGTTCGCTGACCGACACGCGTCATTCGTTTGCCGAAAAAGGAGACGAGGCGGGTCACTCACCTTCAAACACATCTGGGGGGTCATACTTGTCGGGGTTCCGCTGTTTAGTTATAGGAATCTCTGCGCTGACTTGAAGAAAGTTGGATCGCGACGTTAGATAGCTAATGCTGTTGGCCATGATTAGGAGAAGCTGAAGACAACCATTGTTCGGTCAGTGCTTGAAATTTTCGTGTTGAAAGGAAACAATACCTGTTGTATTTCATCTTGAAGCTGAGTTATCTTGTCCATATGCGATAGTTCCTGCAGCATTGCGCTGCTGGGTAGGACCTTGCTCACGATATGGGAATGTGTGAAGATGATCACGTCGGACTTTGTAGTCACTTTCACCACCACCACCACCACCTGGTCCTTGTATAAAAATCACACTCCTATCATGGGTAATGACGGTGGAAGCATCCCAGATCGCCGCGACCTCGTTAGAAACAAGCCGAAGGTGAGATAGAACCCCTACAAGATCTGTAGGATAGGGAGCTGACAGAGCATTAGGCGGAACAAGCTGACAAGGCCAACCAGACCCGCGCACGGTGGTTCTTCTGCGCAGTATCAAAGGTGAGTGGAAATCTTAGTTCTACCGACGACAAGCTCATATTTCTTCAATCACAGAGTAAACTGCAGGAACCTATCGTCTCATGTGCGCTAGGCAAGCTGTACAATAAAGACTCGATAATAGAGTACTTGCTCGACAAAGCGGCTTATGGAGACGGGGAGAGAATATGTGGTCACATCCGGTCGCTTAAGGTGAGCTCCGAACGCTGCTACTTATTTACAAGCAGGCTAAACCAGTCATGCAATAGGACGTGAAAACTCTGACACTTAGCTCTAATCCTGCGCCTCACTCGTCCGAGCCAACATCAAGCGACACCGAACGACCACAATTCGTCTGCCCACTTACATTGAAGGAGATGAACGGCGTCCAGCCCTTCGTCTACCTCTCCACCTGCGGCTGCGTCTTCTCCCAGGCAGGGCTGAAGACCGTCTCTTCCTCGTCTACTCCAAAAGACCGGGAGAGCGACAAAGGCAAAGCAAAAGCATCTACAACGGACCCTTTGGACGGTGAACTTAAGCTCTGCCCTCAATGCGGGAAGAAGTACTCCTGAACCGAGGACGTCGTCTTGCTCAACCCTTCTCAAGACGAGGAAGACACCATGCGTGAAGCAATGGAGCGTAGGCACCTTCTTGAACCTGTCAAGAAGCACAAGTCGTCAAAGAAGCGGAAGAACGACTCGCCCATGGACGACGCAGGGCATCCAGCGAAGAAACAGGCGGCGATGGGGCCGAGTGCCAAAATATCCGCGGCGAGTAAGGCGGTGGTCAGTGGGCTGGCGATGGAGGAGGCGAAGCGCAAGTCGGAGATGAGCGATGCTGTGAAGAGTTTGTATGGGAATGGGACGAAGAGGAAGGAGACTTTCATGACTATGGGAACTTTCACTAGGGTACGTCTTCCCTCCATCTCTGATTTGATTTTTAACCTGACACTTCGTTGATAGTATGCTTAACATTATGTTTCTACACCACTTGTCAATGGGTAATATGCACTGTATGTATTTTTTTGATATTTGGTTGCCAGAGAAGTGAGGCCGCGGTCACTAAATAAGGTGAGTGCGTGCTTGCGCCTTGAAATATTGATATCTTCTCCCACTGATTCTTTAGTTCAGTGATAGATCAACTATTAACTACGAACAGTAATCTCATCAAACTATCCGCCATTAACAGTGTCAACCTAACTATCGCTTGCGATCATACAACATCGTACCCGGTCATCCACACAGGACCACACCACGTTCCGAATATATGACCCTCAGAGCTCCCTCGATTACACCGACGCATTGTTGCTGTCTTTAAGAAACTCGGCCGCAGATCGCTGGAACCCTCTCCTGAAACGAATGATCTCAAATAAAAGCCCCTGAACGGCCATGTTCCAACAGTTGATGTGAGGCAGCCATTTCTCGAATACGGGAGATGTTGGGTCGCTAGCTTTGCGATTGGGCCTTTCGAAAGCGTTACCAACTCAGCAGCTTGTTGAATGACGGATGAACAACCAAATTCGTCTCCGCAGTTCCTCCATTCTGCTGTAAATGCAAGGAACTCAACTCAAGCTCTGCAAACCGTTCTTGGTCATCGGTGCCCCCAACTTGGCTTCTACACCTCCATCTCCTGCGTCTTTCCCTGCCCCTGCCCTCCTCCCTACAAACGTCGTTTTTCTGTGGACATCTATGAGAATGTATGAATGGAACAACTCAGCATTGCGTGGAGCACAGAGCTCTTCAAGCTTGGACAATCCGCATAGACAAGTTGCGAGGCGCGCGTAGTATCAAGCTACTGCCGCTTATGAAGCCTGGTGATGTCATATACGAACCACGGACCGGGTGGTCGATGGGCAAAACGGAGCTTCGTTCCAGCTTCGTTGGCCGCTGGAAATCGACCCTTCCTGGGGGGAAAATGCGGAAGAAGGCCAGAGAGATGGGAGAGCACTAGGAGGGGGCGTAAACCTCTTGAACGGGCGGATGAACGAGCTCGGGCGACGTGGCATGAACTCTACCTCCCCCCTCCTTATCCTCCACCACAATGATTTCACGGCGCAATGACTGAAGAAACTCCGCCTTGATATCTCGACTGCATCACAGAAGGTTAAGCCTTCGCTAGCTGCCCCAGGTCCACCCGCCATACCTACCAACCCCGTCCAGCCAACGCTGACCGTCGTGCGGACAAACATATTTGGTGCAGCCCTTAGGGACCTGCCCGACATTAACCTCCAAGCGTAGTTTCGCCTCCCTTGACCCTCCTCAAATGGCCGCCATTCTCCGGGCCATGGACCGCAGTGTTTCTCCTCGGCCACCGAAAACGGAGGATGGAATAAAGCAGGAGCTTGCGGCGAAAAACGCTGATCCAGCGCAGCCGGGGAGGAGGATGAAGCGTGTGAGGCAGGTTCGAGTGCCCGAGCTCAAGTTGATGGGGGCGCTCATTGAAGGTCGGGTGTTCCTCCCCGATAACGTCAAGGTTGTGTCAAATCTGCTGACGTTGGATACTTTGAGGGCGCAGTTGTGGGACTGTTAAGCGCACCTGCTTCGCAGCTCGTAGCTGTCGTAAGCGAAGCAAGTGTAGGAAAGCCGGCGAGAACGTTGGAAGGATTGAAGAAGAGCTTGGAAGGCTCCGAGAAAGACCCTTCTGCCTAATAATACACTTATAGACCACATTTTTGACAATCTAAACTCTTCAACATCAGCTGATACCCTATTCTAAAGCGAACGACTGAGAAATCTGCCTGCAATGCCTTGATAAGCTCTCCCTTAGACTCCAGAAGCTTGTCGAATGCCCTCAACTCCATCTTTTGCACATGCGATTACAGTCTTGAGTCGTTTGCTGAAAAAGCTCCAGGCCTGTGCCTGGTTATACTTGATCATCTAGTTGAGCAAGGCCTATTTGCCTATAGTCAGGATACGAGAACGTGTCGATTTCTATTCACACATACCAGCTATCAAATCTGCTAGGCTTTCATTTGCATCCTCGCGTGAGTCACCAGAGGCAGCAGTGCTATCCGACTGCGATGGGGATGGCCCTGCTCTGACTGCGCGCAGCTCATCAACATACGCAATTAGTTCCTTGCCCAACGCCGCAATCATTTTCTGTTTAACCTGAGCATCAAGAGACAGGGTGCCAGGTTGTAGTGGCTTGAATCGCTGCAGTGGCAGCAAGTGAGGGCAAGTCCACCGGAGATAGATCTTGTTGTGGGAGCCCTTGGTGAAGAATTGGGGAAGATGGAAGGATTCTGCGACAAGATTGTAACTGCTGAAAAAGGTGGCACATCCGTGGCACGATAGTTTCGATCCGCCGAAATAGCAGTATGGATGAATGTTGGGGTGCTGGATATGGTATGCGAGGAGGGTGCATTCGGCGTGAACGGCTGCTTGTTTCATGGATAGCTTCCCTTTCTCGATCTTTACTCCCTCACTTTCCGCTTTCTCTTGCAGCCGTTTCAGGATGTCGTCGTAGATCGGTAGGTGCTTCTGTTCTCTCGCAGGGAAAATGACAGGGAGGACGGCCTGCTCGGACACTCGGATGGATATGTCGTAGCAAGCTGCTGGCACAGCAACCACATCGAACTGTCCGTCGAGGAAAGGCGAGAGTCGGCGAGACCAGGCGATGCGCATGATGGTGCGAATGTGGTGGTGAAGGGTAAAAAGCTTCTTTAACAAGCGTCGCAGAGACAGTTTCCTGTTCCGGCCAGCATCTAGAAGTAAGACGAGCTACAGCATCATAAATTCAAAATGTGCGGCCAGGCTCACCAATATAATTATCCCAACGGGTCAAAATCTCTTCAATTCCTGCAGCGTTCAAGTGATCCTGCCAGCTCCCACTCAACTTGTCAATCATCCAAATCAAGCGACTGAGGTCAGGCGGCGGTCTCTTGCTACGAAGCAGACTCTGAATGTGTTTCAATGCGAGGTGCGTAGCTTGTAAAAGCGTGGCATCCTGGATGTTAAGATTCGAACTTTTTGTGAAAGCGTCGTATTTTGCTAGGATATCAGGTGCCCATTTGTTGAACCGTTGGCGAAGTTTGCCATATGAATATTCATATATGGTCTTCTGGATTTTAAGCTCGCCCTCGGTGCGCGCCTGGGTTTTGCTTGGATCGGGGGACGTTTCAATATCGGGTGGGATTGATTGCTTGGGTACTACAACGCTTGATTGCTTGGGTACTACAACGCTTTGGAGCTCCTTGAGCTGACCCCGTATTATACGGAGGTGGGAGGTAACGGTGGCTGGTACGGTCTCGTTGGAAGACACATAGAGGGTCGCAGCTTTCGGGTCCATGGTCATGGACAATGACACGAACATGACTTGTTTCTCTTCTTTCCAAACGCAAACGGCAGCAAGAGCATCCAAGAGGTCCATCAATCGGTCGGGGTCGTTGGGAAATGGGTGGCCAGAGAGACGGGACCCAACATCGTTATGGCGTTGCTCCGTTGATAGGTGCGAGACATCGCCCTGCCGACCAGACAGTAACGACAGATAAAGCTCTGGCGTGGTCATCGCGAAAAGAAGTGAAGAGAGTTATCAAACAGTGTGTTGCCGCAATGCTAAGTTTAGCCATGTTTGGTCCCTCTCTGACTCGGTTTGGGTTAGACCCTTTCTTCCTCAGAAATTTATATAAAGCGAACACCAAAGTGTTCGCTTTATCCTATCCAGACTTTGCAGCAACACACCACCTATGCGTATCGCTATCCACTTGATACCAACTCGAACCCAGAAAACATTGGCATCTGTGCAATATTGCGAAGGTTTGAAAGTTAGACAAAGTCTCATTAACTTCAAGTTCGGGCCCGGGGGGGGCTTGATTTTCAGGATTATGTGCACCAAGCAAGCGCCGGTGCTCGTCAGATGTATGGCCCTATATATTGTCGCTGACCTAGACCAAGACACCTACATGTGTGCAGGACCTTTGCAAGCTTCCCCTGCCGAACCCCGTATTTATTGATAGATATTCCAAGGTGAAGGTATGTCGGGATAATTTAGAACCTGCATCAGCTCCACTAATATACAAATACCAGGATCAAAGTTCGGAGCTCCAGAGATAATCCCAATTGCAAAGTGCCGGAAGGTGGTTAGGACCAAGGTGGGAGGTGCGTTTGATGGCCGCTAGGAGTCTGTGCTTACAGGCAGAATAAACCTCTAGTCTTGGATAAGTCAAGCTGTGATGTTCGTAGTGTGCTAGCTGTCATTGCGCTTGGCGGATCGGAGAAGCTGCATACGGTAAGCTTTCGTCCGCTGTTACACTCATTTTAGTTTGAGGTTGACGGGACTTATGCCAACTCATTTTCTGTGCCAGATTCTGAGGGAGGTTCCCCACTGCCAGTCGTCGCCCCTCCAGAAGCAAAAAGGGAGTCTATTTCGCAACCCAAACACGCTCCTTCTTCCACAAAAACCATAGCCGAACGGATGACCAGAGCAGGCATCGACACAGGTGCGTCACCCAACCAATCCAATCCAACGCACGTCCCGAAAAAGCCGACGAAACCACCGCCCTTCAATACAGACGAGCCTCGACATCGACGTCCAGGCCGCTTCGGAGAAGCGGTATAAGATCTGGGACTGGTGGTTTAGCAGTCAATGGTTGGAAATGGATGGGAAAGAGGGAGGGAGAGGGTACATTTTCATGCAAATGATCTATACAGAATCGAGTCTGGTACTCCTATACCGCACCATGAATCTATATCAATGTCGTTCAGCAGAAAGATTAAAATAGGAGGAGAGTGCACGTACCTTTGGCCTAAGGAAAAGCAAGCACATTACACTTCAGGAAGACTCTAAACATCTCTTCGCATCGCGCGCCGTGTGGCCAAATCTATCCCAAAGCCTTGCAATGATCTGGTTCTCAACCGGAGACACGCGCTCGTTGTACGCGTTACCCATATCTCGGTGTGCCCTGCGAACGATACCCACATCAGCCCTTACTCGAAGACACAGCACGAGAAAGGAAAGGAAAGAACTGACCAACACCAACATCCAGAAGATCAAGTTTCCGCTTAACGACCTCTCCTCCATATCCATCCCCCTCTCACCCCTCCTTCTCCTCTAAGGCCAACCGTCGTTTGTGCGAGGAGACGTTCGAGGTGGGGTAAGGTGTACGCTAGCCAGTGAGATGTTCAGATCCGCAGAAGGACGTTGTAATGAGATTCTTCGACGAGTGGGAGAGCCCAACGGATTGGGTAAGAGGACAGTTCAAGTTTTCCTTTTAGGTGGGCTGATGGTTATTCGTGCACCTTGTCGTAGTCGTGGAGTGTTTGGTGCAAAGTCGTTCATCAGTAGGTTACAGTTGTGGACTACCAGTATCCATCAGCTTCATATATCCCAAAGAAAAAGAAGAGAGACCCACCGTGATCAGTAGCACTCTTCGACCTGGTACCAGCGATGTCGCATGGAATTTCTTTGCATTCCTCAATGCGTCCATGACCATCCTAACCATCTCGCTCCTCTGCTGCGCCTCCATGCCTTCCATAGCCCATTCGAGGGTCAATCAAAACTTGACCTCTTGCGATGCCGTGCCCGATGAAACATTTCTCGTGAGCTTGGTCACCGCTTGGATGGCTTTTATCCATGCATTGACGTGCAGAGGGGCTGTCGGTAAGGAGCTTTGACGGGATGTAGGAGATGTTGGGTCGTTGGTCTTGCGGTTGAAAGTGTTAGTGGGATGCCATCGCCGCAGAAAAAAACAAACCCACCAACTCAAAAGTCCGTCGATTAACAGGATGAATGACTAAATTCGCCTTCGGAATCTCCACATTCTTCTGTCGACGCAACAACCTCAACTCGAGCTCTGCAAAGTTTTTCTTCGTCATCGGTTGGCTTCGCGACTTCCACCTCCCCCTCCTGCATCTTTCCCTACCCATGCCCAGTCTCCACAAACACGTCAAACCGTGGTTTAACACCACAGCTTTACCACGACGTGTAAAGACTCGTACGGCGTGTTGTCACCGCCAAAGAGGTTGAGAAGGTGAAGCTGCGTAGATGGCGGTACGACCGAGTCCAAGTGCGTTGTTCGTTCTATGAGCGTGAGGGTTGTGATGTGTGTTGGGTGTTATGTCAGTCATGAGGTGGTACGGTGTTCCTCCGTCATCTGCGTCGCTTCTATGTGAATATACGGATGGAACGACCCAACATCGCGCGGAGCACAGACCTCGATAAGCTCAGACAATCCGAAGCGGGCATATACGAACCCCTTGTTGGTTGCTGAGAATCGACCTTTCGTGGTGGAAAAACGCGGAAGAGGGGCAGAGAGATGAAAGACCATTAGGGAGGGTTCAGTGAGTTTGAAAATTCACATCCTGTTGCGGTTATGGATTAATTTGTGCGCGGAAGATGGTCATTTGAAACTTACCCTCGAACACAGGGCTTTCCCCGCGAAACGTCGCCGTTGGAATAGTGGCCGATTGAATGCTAATGATACTACCTAGGTTTACTTCCAACTTGAACTCTGTCTACCTCGGGGATTAACCTCTTCATAGCTTGTGAGATACAGGGATTTTTACACATTTTGTTTGTTTTTGACGAAGTTTTGTCGATCCGGGAGCTGGCTGGGAGCGTCTAAAGTTGTCTAGAGTGGCGGTGATCACGAAGGATTACAAAGTCCAACCGTCAAGTGCTCAGTACTTACTCAGTGTTAGTCGACGTTAGTCGTCCACTCCTTCTCCTTCAAGTTCCTTCGAGCCTCACGGCAACGCGATTCTCCAGAAATTCTCACATATGACGTGACTATTTGAATTTCGACGGGTACGCTAATACTCTGGGTCAAGGTGAGTGTATGCCGATACTAGAAGATCAGAATGCCAGTTACAGCAGATTCGGTTGATTGTGAACAGAGTTGCAGTCAGCGTGTAATGAAGAACGCCTCCGAGTCAGGTTCCTATCTCATAACCTAAACACGCGCCTCATCCTACCCTACCATATCTATTGCGTCCCTCAACCAATCCAACGCGCATCCTGAAACAGCCCTCCAGCACAGACGGCCCTCGACGTCGACGTCAGAAGCTACATGATATTCATCCCACCAAGTCTGAAGCTGCAGAGATTGTTTCTGGTTAGCACCTTCCCCATCCAACCTATGTTGGCACCCACTCACCTTTAATCACTTTCCCTGCCACTGCCCTCGTCCCTACAAACACATTGAATCATGGATTAACTCTGCAGCTCATCACGGCGTGTAACGGCTCATATGGGGATTCGTCCCCACCAAAGAGGTTGAGGAGGTGGAGCTGCGTAGAAAGCGGTACGACTGGGTCGATGTGCGTTGTTCGTTCGATGAGTGCGAGTGTCGTGATGTGTGTTGAGTGGTAAGATAAATGTGGGGTGAGGTGGTACGTGTGTGGCGAATATATGACTAGAATGACCCAACATTGCGCAGAGCACAGAGCTCTCGAATCTCAGACGATTCGCAGACACATGCGAGGCGTGTATTCAGCCGCTGCCACCTATTGACCCCAATCCTCGTGATGTCATATCCGAACCACTATGTGGTTGAGGGCCAAAACGGGTGGGGTCCTTTGTTGGTTGCAGATAATCGACCTTTCGTGGAGGCAGAGGTGGAATGAGATGAAAAGCGACCGAGTGTGAGTGAGACGTCAGAGCCAGAGGGGCGCAGGATGACAACGATGCCAGTTGTCGTAAGGAATGTAGAATGCGCATGGTTGTTTCAGAAAGAGATCATAATCGCGTGTTCCTATATGCGCGGAGGTTAATTGGAAAAGAGAAGGAGGCCGACGATTGAATGGGAGAGCAGGTTAACGAGTAGCCGACGTTGATGCAGGGAGAAAAGGAAACAATATTTGGAGGATGTTGAATGATGGGCTTATCTATCTTGTGTCAATGGGAGGGCCAAACGCGCCGTTGGGAGGTCAAGAACAGCGTTCTCTAGGAGTGGATCTTTTGCACCACGAGCTGAGAGGAAAAACCTGCTGTTGGTCTATATAAACTTCAACATTGGATCGATTTCACAGCAAAAACCACGTACGACAATGTCCCTCCACCAGCAGAGCGGTAAACCCACCACACTTTTTTCAACATCCCAGACTACACCGCGCGCCTTCAGTGTAACTGTGTAACTCGCAGCTGAGCGCTGAGCTCTCAGGCGTCAAATTCAGCCAGTCATCTAGGGGATGCGAGGATGGCAGGGTTTGTTTAACATTCCGCTAGTGGGCCGCAGAAAGGTCGATTTTTGAACTAAGTTATTTATGTAGATGGTGAATAGATTCAGTAGAAAGTTGAGAGTCTTCAAATCTCAAACTGTTCCGCCTTGCGTGCCTCTTCGAATGTGCTACGCCGTACTCGCTGGTCTGGCGGTGTTTGGCTAGCAAAACAAATCAGGAAAAACGCGATATCGTAGAAAAGGAGCTCACCGACGTTGAGCAACCCAAGCCACGAGAATAGTTTTCATGGGGAACGGTGAGGGAAGTTGGGCCGTAGCTGGCGGCTCCTTCACGAGTTTCTCGCCAAAGTTCTTTTCAATCAAATCGAGGGACTCAAGTAGCATCGAGTCGTTCAGGATTATGCTGGTTCCATTGGCGGCCTGGGAGTTCAATGTAGCATTGGTCACGATTCCACCCTTCCAATCGCCGCAGATTTCATGAAGCTTAATGTCCTCTGGTTTATGTCACGCTTTTGGAGAAGTAGATCCAACCATCTGAATGAACATAGCGGACCCATCCCTTTTCCTCAAACTGGGCATTATTAGAGAACGTGACGGTTGTTAAAGTTGCCACCAGAAACGATGAAGACGGAATCGCTTTGAACGATATGGTGGGGGGGGCGCTTAAGATCGAGATAGTATCGTTCGTGTTCCGTTATGAAGTATATGAGCTTGACAGGAATGATGACGCCAGATACACCCTCATCGCAGTGGACCCAAAGTGAGCCTGGGTCGAGTCTTTTGCAGTTGCGTGAAAACCATAAAACTGGGGTGAGCGCTGCAACGTTGAGCCGTAGTAAAGTGCTCATAGAATGGGCAAGGGGTGCATGGGAGGAGTTGATGGATTGATGTCAACAAATTTGGAGGAGTGTCAATAGCAGCGAAAGCAATTTGGCAACTTCTGCTCCATTATGTAAACCACTGACATAATAGGCGCCAAAACTCTGCGCTCTCGATTTGAATTTTGAACTGGTGGTTTAGTAGGTCAATAATGGCTGGAAATGGATGGAAAAGAAGGAAGAAGAGGGTACCTTGTCGTGCTTGATGTTCTCCTCTACAGAATGAGTCTGGTACTCCCGCATCGCACCACGAATCTACATCAGTGTCGTTCAGCAGAAAGATCACAAGAGGCAAAGAATGGATGTACGTTTGGCCTGGTGAAAAGCGCGAGAAAACCCCGAACATCACATTCACATTGCGCGCCGTACCAAGTTTATCCCAAAGCCTTGCAATGATCTTCTCGAACAGATACACACGCTCGTTGCGCTTTACCCATATCTCGCTGTCCTCTGGTACGGTACCCACATCAGCCGTTACTCGAAGACAAAACGAGAGGAAGGAAAGAAAAGTACTGACCAACACTAATATCCAGAACATCAGCTGTCCGCTCGACCTCCTTCACCTCCGCCTTCACATCCATCTCCCACCCCTCCTTCTCCCCCAAGGCTGACCGTGCGAGGAGACGTTCGAAGGCGGGTAAGGTGTGCATGCTAGCCCGTGAGATGTCAAGATCCGCGGAGGGAGGTCTTTGAATAAGATTGCTTTACAAGTGGAAGAGGTCGACGGATTGGGTAGAAGGACACTCTTTGTTTTCGTTGAGGGTTAGTGATTCGTCCACCTTGTCGAGGTCGTAGAGAAGGTGGGATTGTCGTTAGTGAAAAGTCTTCCGTCAATCTGTAGACTGCCAGGATACATCAGCTTCATTTATCCCTAAGAAAAAGAAGAGAGACTCACCGATTTGTAGCATCCTTCAACTCGGTGTCAGCGATAAAGCTAGCAGTCACATGGAATTTTTTGCATTCCTTAACGCATCTTCGCCTCCTCGCTCCTCAACTGCGCCTCTATACCTTCCAAAGCCCCTTCGAGGTTCAACTAGAAGTTGACCTCTTGCGATGCCGTGCCAGATGAAACGTCGCTCGTGACCTTGGTCACCACTTGGATGGCTTTGATCCACACGTTGACGTCCGAGAGGAGAGA
The DNA here is from genome assembly GCF_000143565.1 of Laccaria bicolor S238N-H82. Taxonomy (NCBI): domain Eukaryota; kingdom Fungi; phylum Basidiomycota; class Agaricomycetes; order Agaricales; family Hydnangiaceae; genus Laccaria; species Laccaria bicolor. Next base: position 41,347 of record NW_001889928.1, read on the forward strand.
GTCTAGGAACGTGCGGTTGGTCGGAGCTTCGATGGTTGATCAAGTCGTTGGCCTTGCGATTGGGCTTTTATTCAAGTCAGTAAGACGTCATCGCCACAGGAAGGGAGAACCCACTCACTCGACAGCCCGTTGAATAACAGGATGAAAGGCATCGCCAGTAACGATCTCAACTCGAACTCTGCAAATGTTTCTTCAACATCGGTATCCCCAATTTTTTCTTCACCTCCACCTCCTGCGTCTTTCCCTGCCCCTGCCCTAGTCCCTACAAACGCGCCAAAGGCCGAGGTGATACGTGCGTTGGTGTTCTCCCGTCATCTGCGTCATTTTCATGTGAATATATGAACAGAACGACCCAACATTGCGCGGAGCACAAACCTCGTCCAACTCAGACAATCCGAGGCGCGCATGGTCAGCCGATGGCGCCTATTGACCTCGACTCTTCCTCGTGGTGTCATATAGAACCACGCACTCGGTGCTTGAGGGCCAGGAAGTGCCTTGTTGGTTGCTTGAGAATCAACCTTTCGTGGTGGAAAAACGCGGAGGACGGGCAGAGAGATGGAAAACCATCAGAGAGGGCTTAAACCTCTTGAATGGGGGACAAAGGAGCTCCGGTACTCGAGTGACGAGGAATGAGAGAGACGACACGAAAAGGGACTAGGTGCGGGATCAGAGTCTCTGTGTTCCAGAGAAGGGCCACAAAAAGGTGATGAGTGTCAGGTTGGACGATCCACAGATTGTGATAAGCGCCCTCTAAGCCCGACCGCGCTTATATGCCAGGGCATCGTTCTTTCCGTACTCTGACCAGCCATCGATGGATGAACCACCTTCACGGTTGCTAAAGTCAAGGATTCCAAGAAAGACCATCCTGTACCCGTGAGAACCCTTTGTATATCCATTGAAGTTTGAACACCATCGCTTACTTGTAGATTCAGATATAGCAGCAAATATAACATTAATGACCCTCATTGTCCTCTTCGAAAGGGAATCATTTGTTATCACCGGCACGGCACGATATTCGAGCACAACATCCATTCCTCTGGAAAACATGAGGTTGGTTCACATGTCGCTCACTGAGAAAGTTGTATACAACTAACTATGCTTTCAAGCCACGAATCATTGTCCCGAGTTATACGTCGTGGAGTTTAAGGAACATGTCCTTCGTCCCCGTCAAAGGCAATCGGATCCTACTACTCGCAAAGTACTGGGACTGGGCCTTGAACTGGGATATCAAGTCAAGCTATCTACACCTATCAATCCACGAAATCCGCTCTGATCTTCGTGTTGGTCCTGAGGCTCTGTGGTCTTTTAACGGTAGCGTTGATGGTCGCTTCGATATTCGTCATTTGGAGCTGATAAAATCCACCGAAAATGAATTGGGAATTACTTTTTGGGTTCGATTTGTCGACCATTGGAAGCTGTTCAACATATCTACTTCTGAAACTGACACCTCGAATAATTTTCCTCTAATTGAGTCGGGGAGAATAGGTTTTGATCCAAAGTTCAAGTTGTGGTCGCTATACGATGAGCCTCCCTGTTTGTCCAAAATTTTCATGTCGTCGTGTTGAACCTGCTCTGATGTTCTCCAAGTCATACTATCCCCTGACACGCGCATTCTCCTAAACATGGATGTGGAAACCGGGCGAGACAACGAAACGATTGACATTCACTATCTGGATCTTGGTGCTGCAAACTTTTCCTTCGTCACCCGCATGTCTATTCCCTGTCTCGCAGTAAGAGAAGGTGGAGTTCAGATACCAGAACTTGCATTTTCCGCCGATGGGTCCAAGTTTGCCATGGGTATGCCTCTTGACGGAGTGTCTGTTTGGAACATCCGAAGCAAAGTTCCTTTGTGGACATTCACGGAACCCCCCCAGCCCAAGGCCATTCGCCAGCATCTACGATATCCTCAATTTAGCAGTGGAAATTTAGGAAAAAAAATTCTGGTATTTGTAGAGGTATGTCTTAGGTTCACATTCTGATAACCCTACCTCTCAAATAAGTGGTCTGAATCCTTAGCACGATAGAGCCTCCGATCTTGTAATCATTCATGTGATCGATGCGACGTCGTTTGAGATGGAAGAAAAGCTTTCCTTCCGGTCAGACGGCTCTTTAGTGGGTGCACTTTTCTTCGATCCAAGCAGGGGAACTCTGTACGCGGAACGTGATGGGACAATCTACGAGTGGGACCTGCGGAAAAAGGAGCCTGGTCCCGAATGGTGGATTGGGGAGGAGTAGGATGTCCAGCTCGACCAGAATACTTTTTATCACGCCGTTTGTAGTTCGTTGAAACGAGTAACTGGTTAACCAGTGTTCAAGCAAAAGAAGTTTTTGAAGGAGAAGAGACCGAAATTGCATTGACCTCGGCTGAGGTATTGGCAAGGAAACAACGAACACTCGAGATCAAGAAAACAAACTCTGTTAATATTGTGTTGAACATTTTAATGTAAATTGGGTATACACCCAGAATACTGAATAAACAGTCACAGCAGGAAAGGATGCTCTAGATTATTCTTCCTCAACCTACCAGGTTCTGTAGGTTACACTTGCAAACTTCAAGTGTTCTCCCAGGAGAACCATACATTACCTACACTCGGGTCGAAGAATAATAACATCATTTAGCTTTAGTGTTTGAAAGTCCGGTTAGGTTAGGTTATTGGGTGCCCAGGGGCTCTAACCGAGACCGAGACCGGTTAGGGTTCGTTCCCAGACCCAAAATAACCTAACTGGACCAAAGATAACCGACGAAAACCGGTTAGTTGCAGTTACTAACTGGTTAGGACCGGAAAAATAGAAAATCGATTAAAATGGCGTATATTTCTCATATTCCTTGCAGTAAATATTATTGCCATGCGTCGTAGCTTTAAAACAAGCCCAAGAACGCTAAATTCGGTGAAGAATTGACAATTTTATAATAATATTCTTGAAAGCCTACTATTTTAGCCAATATTATAGAGATTTGACCATAACTCTGTCAGATTTTTAGTGTTTCTCATGCTTTTAGATACGTTTTGAAGGGGTATAATAGGGTCGGTTGTAACCGGTCATAACCGGTTTTTTAACGGTTAGTTAACCGCAAAATAACCGGTTATTTCATTTCCAGAATTGACTAACCACTAACCGCGGTCCGGTTTTTTTGCGGTTAGGTCCGGTCTGGTCTCGGTTATTTTCCAGTTAATTAACCTAACTTCCAAGCACTATTTAGCTTTAACCTGCGAAAAGGATTTTCTTTTGTGTAGGCAAGTGAGAAGTTTCTTGGATCTGACATATATCTGTTTCACTCTACATCTCCCTGAGCCACCATTCAGGCCCAGTATTTTCCTGCAGATTCCACTCATAAAGTGTTCCCTCCAGTGAGGCATATATACTGCCGCCGCTCGGCTCAAGGAATAATGTGTTCTCCCCTCGGTTGCCTCCATAGGAATAGTCAGTTCTAGGTAAGCAGAGAGTTTCTTCTGTTTCAAATGATGTTGCGTCAATTAGGTGGATGATCTTCAGATCAGTTGAAACTTGGTTCTAATGGCCATTTGTTCCAGAGATACATGAGATTGAATGAGAGGCATCCACTCACCTCCATAAATACCAGAACCTCTTTCCCTAATATTCCACTCCCGAATTGAAGATACGATATAGGTTGTTGGAGAACGTCCTTGGGCACATCCACCTCAAATATTTTCAAGGGAATCTTACTTCGCACCTCCCAAACTGACACTATGCCATCAGTTGTCCCGGCAGCGAACTTGGTCCCATCAGCAGAAAATACAAGTGAGGGGGGTCCGAACGGCCTCCCCTCTTTACGGTTGGTGCCTTTGGGATTTGGAATCGAGACACGAGTAACGAAAGAAAAATCCATATTATTTGTGTCACCCGTGCCGGAGTAGAATATGTCGATTGCTTCGTTGTTCTGGTCTGCGTTAAGAAGAATACGCCTGTCGGGGGATAGTACAACTTCAATAATGCATGAAGGCAGAACATGATATATTTAAGAATGATGACGGACCGGCGCCATTGAGCTGTCGACTATATTTCAATTGCCCAGCCTTGACTAGAGGGTACCTATCTTCTTTCGCGTCAGTGGAGACGTCAAATAGCTCCATACAGCTTGTGAAATCCAGCCCAAATGTGATTCCTAAAGCGTTTGTGGTCGACTTCATTGGCTGCAACGCGAAGATATCTGAGTGACCATAATCGTGGTAAGTCCACAAGGCAGGACCAACGCGATAAGAGTGGATCTCGTGAATTGATAGGTGTAGATAGTGCCAGGTTTCATCAGTGTAATAGCTCTCTTCAAAGGTCATCCCTATGAGTAGAATCTGATTGCGATTGATTGGAAAGAGCGTAAAGCTGATTGCCATTGAAGTATGTTGAAGCGATGCAATCCACCGTGGCTGGGAATATTGAATATGTAAATGTACCCCATCATTTTTGGAAGAATAAAGGTCTTGCTCATAGATTGCGTTACTTCGGCTATAATAAATGATCCCCTTTCGAAGAGGACATTGAAGGTTTGACCATTGACTATACATAACAAGTTGTCAAGAGAATTATATTGTTCAACGCAAGATAAGGGGTTCTCACCCTCCTTGATCGAGAGAAAGGATTTTGCTTGGGTGCCTTGATTTGAGTAACCTTGAGTCGTTCTCATCTGTGGCTACCAGGAGAGACATCTGCTAAGTAATTCGATGGATGGAAGTTGAACGTTGAATGAGAAGCCGAGGACTTTGTACTTGTTTGCCAACAAAGTTGCCCCGTTTCCAAACCGTTTCGACCAAGTTGAGTTGAAAGTACTTGCTTGAAACAAGAGTTTCCATTGTACAAAGACCACAATTTGCCAATCAATGAGGCATCGCTGAACTATCCCCCTAACCCGACCCTCTAGCCACTCCAATTATTAAAATCCAGAAACACTTGAATTCGACTGACCCAAACTTACTAATTCGGTCGTAAATATCGCGCGATAATAAGAGGGTAGATCCATTTATTCCGACTCATCTTCCGTATCAGATTCCGCCCATGTCCCCTCCGAATCTTCGTCACTGCCAGATTCCTCCGACTCGAATCGTGGTAAATCTCCAATTGCCCTCAAAACGTCCTCATAGCTAAATATTGCATTAGCCACTCCCTTAAGTATACCCGGCCACTCATGCATATTTCGATGGCCCGCCGGAACAAGGGGATCCATCAGAGCGTATCTCCGCAAAACCACAATATCACGCGGTGCTTCCTGCCTTCCCATACTAGACCCACAAACAAAAAGCGCCAATCCCTGGCCTGTCCCACCGCTATTCCTGATGTTTACTGAATTTGCGATATCCCTTGTTATGTGCTCTACCGCAGACTTGGAGTCGGGAAAAAGTCGCGCGTAAGTGTCGACAATTTTCGCGACCGAGGCGGATTCGATGAGGAAGTCCTGTGGCTCGTTTGGGTCGAGGATGCGATCCCTTTGCATAACTTTTACGATCATGCAGTGGTCCAGGATTTTTGTTGGGTTTGTGTTGACTTCCATCCCTTCCAAGATGGCCCACTTAAACAGCCATTCATAATCCTGCGGAGAAAAATATGGAACTCGACATCTACTTCTAGAGCTGTAAACAGTGAAAGAATAAATTGGCGTATATCGACATACGCCGGTGCCCGACAACGAGCTTTATGAAAAGGCCAATGCTGCTCCTGACATTCTCTGCTCTAGTTTACAAGATCAAAGTAGTGCCTGCAAGATATTCAAGGAATACATACACAATACCTAACGACAGTGCATTTTCCACAAACTCTCATCTTTCGATGTGCAAAGGCGGCCTCACTTTGCCCCAGCGGACAGTGTGGCCAGTGACAGAATTTCAACGGCTTGCCTTCCCCGAAAACGTATTTACTCTTGCTGTCGAATATGGGCATTTTCTTGAGAGTGGATAAAACTTCAATGGGGTGGGGAAAGGAGAGAATCAAGAGAGAAATCAACTTGTGTTCTTCAACGATTTTAATTGATGACCTTGTCATGTGACTCACATCACGTTCTTGCGTGACCAGACGTGAAATTCTGGTCTCCCACTCAACTCCCACTGGTACTCTACCTTGGAACTGCCAATGCTCTCTGCAACTTCCGCCGCGCTTTGCGTACCGCTTTGATGTCAGTTGGAGAATATCTCTTTCGTGTTGAGCGGTGCGATCTACAAAAGTTTTTCCGCTTACCATACGACTTCCATACCCTTGCCAAAACTTCTCGGCTTTCATTCCAGTTTGAGGAGCCCCAGAACAAGATTCTTATTTGACGCTGGGGAAACTAGAGCCGACGCGCTGCACGAAGTCAAATGATCTGAACCACCCAACGTCAATAACATGTCCGGTTCTTCGTCTTCATGACTCATGAGAAGTTGACGGGAACAATTACCGTATCGCAAGAGTTTGATATCAATCTCCGTCAAAGTCTTCAAACACTACGGAACCGCAAGCTCAGAAAGTGACTATCTAGCAGCGCTCCGTTTTCCCTTTCCAGACTGAAGTTTTGTTTTAGTTCAAGGACTTATCACACGATGGCTAGGCGAAACCGGGTTCTTGCTCATATTTCAATCATTCTATCATGCACCAGATGATCGTCATAGCCAAGTAAGCCTTCTGAAGAGAAGGTCCCATCAGCTGCGGTAGTCTCGTTCCCATCCGTTGTAAGGGAGTGCGGTCCGCAGGACCGTCGGAGTTACAAAATACATGACAGAACACTCCCTACAACGTCTGGTGCAATTGGTAGGCAAAACCACCAGTCGAGTCACAGCGTGACAGACGGTAACATTTTGGCTGGCGACCTCAATCCGACGCTCAGGTCAAGCTCAGGTTGTCTCTTCTCCTGCTAATCGACTACAGCTATAAACTACGACAGATCGTCATCGGCATCTTAGGTCACAAAGGGCTGAACAGAGGAAAGCTGCCTTCTTGCCCTCCACAACTGTTACCGTGCTGGATAGTCGTGACTTGTTTACATGGACTGTCAGTTAGAAGGTACTTTACACCTGTAATCTCTTGGAAAATGGTCGACTAACAAATTCTCAACCGGTTCTCTGTGTCAAACGGCCTACTCCCCGCACACATGCGAAAAGTCGAACTACATCAACGAGGACGACCCTTCCTCATCAAGTTTCCTACAAGCATCCCTGTTTTCACGTCTCCAATCTGCCCTACTTCCCAATATTGTCGCAACTGTAAACAACACGACTCCCGAGTCTCTTAAGCATGTTACGGACAACATCGATTTTGCTGGCATACGCTCAAACCTCCTTACAGAATTCCAGCGCGTCCAAGGTGTCACATGCGCCCAGGCTGAGGAATACGTGCACAAAAGCCACATTTCCCCGCATGAGTGACCGCCGGGTTGCCTGTGTACGCTCCGGTGTCATATCCTCAAACACTGAGCTTCATTGTCTTGATGGCCATTCACGAAGAGTAGATAGCGTGCATGCATTCGTCGTCCCTCCAGTTATCTCACACAACTTCCTCTGAACCCCACATGTCCCTTCCCTCCGAGCTGGCTACCAGATTATAACATAGCTCACATGTACTTACCATTACACATAGAAATATAGTTTGTAACAGGTCCAATGCTTGTAAACTGTGTTGATATTGCTCCCTACTCTACGCAAACTCTACGTGAAGTTGTTACATTTTGTCACGCTGTGACTCGACCGTAGGTTCGCCCTACCAATTGCACCAGACGTTGTGGAGAGTGTTCTGCAGTGTGTTTTCACACTCCGACGGTCCGGCGGGCCGCTCACTCTCCACAACGGATGGGCACGAGACTATCCAGATCTGCCCTATGGTCTTTATTTCGGTAAAGAAGATCATCACGTTCCTTTCCCGCTTCATGTGCCCGGTATTTCTTCGGTGAATATACGTATTTCTGGATTTTACCGCCAAATTACCTTGCGCCATATCAGTGGGAAAAACAACTATGTTCATACACGAAACGTCAATCATGGCCATCGAGAAAGTAACAAGGTGGGGGGATCAAGATAAGAAAATAGGTGCTGTAAAATATATTTAATGCATCGGTACGTATACAAACAAAAAACAAGAAAAGAGGGAGTGAGTGAGGGGAGTAAAAGGAATCAGAGACTGCTTCTTCTTCTCCATGCATCTCTCATAAGTACATAGCTCGACCAACCAAAAAACCTCACACCCCAACCCCACACATAAGCCCACGGAGCCCCACATCCTCATCATCGTCAATCCTCGGAGAAATAAAAGGGAATCAACCCTGCACTGCCAGCACGGAGAAAAAAGACCGAAGGTCCAGGATAAGTTATTTAACGACTTGGCTGCGTTTCATCAGTAAGTAGCATAGATAAGCAAGAAAAAAAAGCGCGAGGAGGAATCAAATGCGACGACGCGTTGATGGGTGGTGGCGGTGGTGGTGATGTGGGTCGTGAGTTGTTGCAATTGGTAGCGGGCATGATGGTCGTCGTCCAACTGACATTATTGACATGTCAGGATGGAGATGGATGGATAGGAGGGGCGCCATGGGGGTTGGTCAGGTGTGTTGAGACGCGCAGCTCATAGCATGATAGTTCGGATCTAGACGAGGGAAGGAAGGGAAAGACACACGTCAATCAGCCAGCGAACCGAGATGACTGGAGACGAGTAAGCAAGAACTCACATTCTTACTGACAATCGCACTGTCAACGCCAAAGGAACGGAGATGCGGCGTAGCGAGGAACGAAGGTTGGCGCGTCGATTTTCGTTTCCGAGACGGAGTTGACAAATTCAGTTGTGCGTAGTAGAGGAGCCGAGCGGAGGAGCGGAATGATCAATTTGATTTGGTTTGGCAAGGTTCAAGTGTGCGATGGATGGATGGGAAAAAAAGAGAAAAGGCAGATGTATGAGTTTCGGTTATTGGATTAGAATTACAAATGCAGAGAAAGAGAAGAGAGAGAGAAAGAGAGAGGAATGGTCAAGAAAGAGAAGAAATCAAAAAACCACCCCCCAAACCACCAAAAAGCATAAAAATAAACCATAAACCAAAGAAAGAAGGAGAAGCGGAAGGAGAGTCTGCATAGATGATAATTAGATCTTTAAAAAAAGTGCAAAGGTCCAAGCCAAAGCTAGGGCTAAATCAACGCCGCTATCTCGAGGTTCGAGCGGAGAACAATGCTATAGCAAAAAAGCAAAAGAGGACGTTGAGCGTACGGTTGACGTTTGGATTCGAATAGCGAATACGAGAACGGTATCGTCCAAGAAGATTTCAAAAGGGAAAGGAAAAAAGACAACAGAATCGAACACTCACTCTGTAGAAAGCAGACAAAACCCATAAGCACAAGGTTAACAGTATCGGATAAACGGCGGCGAAACGCACCTTCGACAGCAGCCATTACGACCCGGAGCATTGCAGTATCCGTGGCCGTCGTTATACTTTCATATTTCAAAGGTTTCAACCCTGAAAGGCAATGAAAGAGGAGACCGGTACGCACTGAATGTAGATTTCCCGCTCTTTTGATCTACCAGCTTTCTGCGCGAGCCTCCCGAACCGCCGTTTGAAGTACTCCCGACCTGCGCGAACGTCACCTGGCTCCCCATCGAAGTCCTAGTGATGACGTAATGTCAAGCTCCCATCGTAAGAGGCTGTTGATTGAGTTGCTTACGGGGAAGAAGTTCTTGATGTCAGAAGTAGGAATTTTCTTCTCGAAAAGGTCGTTCTTGTTCAGGAAAAGAATCTGGCGGCCGGTTCAAGATGCGTGACGGGTTGGGTCAAGGAGCGGCTCACAATCGATGTTTGCTTAAACCACTGTGAATGGCATATTGAGTCCCAGATGGTCATCGCGTCTTGCATTTGGTTCTGGGTTCCAAGTCAGAAAAAGGCAATAGGATAATGGATGGATAGACGTACCGCGTCCTTATCCTCAACTAGGCACTGGTCATACCCACTGAGACTGACGAGGAAGAGAATACTCGTCACATCCTGGAAACAATGTATCCATTTCCGCCGCTCGCTCTTCTGCCCACCAACGTCGACCATAAGCATCTCGTGGTCTCGCAAGTTAAATGTCGTTTCTGTGATCCCAATCGTCCGTGCCCGGCATCTGATAATATCTTGTTCTGTGGGTTGATACTCGCGGTCGAATAGTCGGTCTAGATGTGAATAGAAGTAAAGTAAACTATGTGCCACCCTTGGTTAGTGTACGACAACGGACAAAAGTTGTGGACGAACTTTTCTGGTAAGGCTGCTTCGTTCCCTCGGCCCCAAGCCTTTTGCACGTTCGGGTCATTCCAAAGCGATTTGAGGGGGATATAGAATGACAGAGGGAATGGCTCCCCATCACGGATATCTCTCGCACCGTCCACAAGATCCAAATAAGGGAGGTTTTCATCCTTAACCTTTAGATCCATGTCCTCCATAGAATCGAGTAGATACCGCAGACCCCGGGTGATGTTATCAAATACCAATTGCCGATACGATTCAACCTCCTGTGGCGAGAACGGTACTTTGTGTATCAGACGCATTTGCTATGGCTCTCATTAGAAGGGTCGTAGTAACAGGTAAACGATACGTACCTTGAGAATGGTAGACTTTCCAGAATCGCCTGATCCTAGGAGTAGCACCTGTTACGATTCAGATGCATGAAGCCAAGCCACTTGTCTCTGATGAGTGTGTACGAACCTTGACCTGGGATGCCATCTTGGCCTTTGCCTGCAGAAGGCGGGGTTAGTGTGTAAAGTGAAATTGAGCGATTCCAACGTACCTCCTTGAGCTGTTTCTCTGCTTCTCTGTGCATCGTCTTATCTTGCTCAGAGACCTCCAGACCCGCAGGCACTGACATGCATGACCCCATTGTCGTCGCAGGCCACTCTAGCAGAGGTGATGGTGGGTTAAGATTTGAAAAGAAGCTTGCGAGTGGCCTTCGACAAGCTCTATGATCGTTATGCCGATTTCTCGGGAGTTTGTTGAGATTAGGCGCTTAAATAAGGATAGGGATGGATTTCGATAACGAAATAGAGACAACAGAAAGGAATATAGCAGGAAATACGCTGGGAATATGGACAAGAAAAGGAGAGGAGTGTTAAAGAAAAGATGAAACCGCGGGTTGTGGACTAGAATTGGAAATGCGATCCTGCGGCGTCGGCTCCGGCACACGGCCCCCTCCTCCGCTCTTGTGCCTCTTTTCTTTCATCAGACTTTCACCTTTTGTCAACGTATGGCACAGCAATCACAAGTCATACAAAATGACCGGGACCTCTCTTGGCTTTCTTTTCATGAAATACTTTCTCCAGCTATTATCACGCCCATCGTGAACACTGATTGTGTCACTCTCCGAAGAGGATAGTAAGACTGGCTTCCATTCCCAAGCGCCATCCTTCGCTATCTTTTGTTTTTAAACAAACTTTAGGGGGGAATTCGAACATTCCTAATTCAAAAGATGCCTGGGGCACCATCTGACACAACTTTCTTCCACGAAGCCGGCAACAAAACGACGGAGATATTCCGAAATAGTCCCACCAGTTCCTGACATCCTCAGAAGTTCGAACGACTAGCAGCTGGCAGCACCCCACTTTTACTCACTCCGGTCACATACGGATACTTCTTCCAACTTTTCCCCCAGGCTCGTCAGGTTTTGGTCAGGTTCCACATGTCTCTCCGTTTCCCCTTTGGCTGCGATATTCTCACCAGGTTAGCGTGAACACGCCGGTAACTTCCTTATAAGCTACGAACGGCCAACGGCCAACCAACGGCATCTCTCTGCCTCGGTCTCTCCCTCAAGGGTTGATATCCCATCGCATTTTGATTGACTCGAAGAAGGACTAACGTAACTCTGTCGGCACTGGACGGTCGGCGAGGGGTATCTTCCTGTCCATTCTCGCCTCTCACTGGACTCCACCGAGTGCTCCGTACGCCAAACAGTAACTTCAGGCTTGGGCGAGTTTTTTCTACGTCAGGACTCTTTCTGGACTCCAAAATCTAGCCATAGCGCTTGTCATTCCAACTGTCCACGCCACCCACTGATTGATCGTGTCAAGTCGACATCAGATAGGCAGAACTTTCCCCCGCACTCTCCATGTTCGCTTTCAGCAAAAAACATACTTACGGGAGCGCCCTGATATATTTTTGGATTTACGGTGCCCGACATCATGAGGGTAAAATACAGATAGCTGCGAAGGCTTCTCAAGCTGTCCCTTACATTCCATGAAGATCGAAAGAATTTTTAGACTGGGTTCCTCTGGTGTTTGGGACACTTACCCTCCTCGGAAATCTCTTGCCGACTTTTCTTTGTAAGTCCCGAGCTGGCTTGACTCCGTCAATCACTACTTGGGATTTTTCGGACTTGCGACGTTGTCGGTTTGAATCCCCAATGCCCACGAGGTGCTACAAACGGTCTTCTAGTGCAGAAAATCACAAAACCAAATGTGGTCAAAAGGCTCTTGTCGTCCTTTGCTCTCCTGGATTTTTGAGATTTGTACCGGGACTGCAGAAGAGACCGTTCTTATCTTCCTCTCCTCTCGTACACTCACAACACCGCCAGCATTGCAAGGCTGTCAATCTACGTCAACCACATTCATAAACTCTCAACACTCAATATTGTTCTTCTGCTCCATGAATGTCTCGCAAAACATAAAGCACATATCGCAGGCGGCGTCGACTCTTCAACACTAAAGATCAAATTCTTCACCCCAGGCGGGTAATCTCTCCCTCCCAAATTTGGTTCCGCACCTCATCATCCCGCACGTCACCAATACCAGATAAGAGTAGTGGGGCACCGCTCCACAGCTTCTACTCCGCTTTTCCGATAACGCGGAGGTATCCCATAAATGGCTTTTTTTATTGTCATCTTCCGCCGATCACGTCCAAGGTGGTATCTGGTGGTATGGTTCTGGCTTCTGGCAACGTTCCTCGTCAGCTAGACTTCCTGGCTAGTAGGAGATGACCGTCTTGTCTTTTAGGCTGGCTTGAACTGATGTTTGGCGACTCTCGCCGCGGTGCTCGCTGCTCGCATCATCTTCCTATCTCCGCCCGCCTTTGTTACAGATTGCAAAGATAGACACGGAACGAACTCTTTAAATAATATCGCTTTGCCGGTCTAGATAAGCCTGTCAGCTTCCTGTAGTCCGTTAGCGGGGTCGCGTATTGATTGGCGCCAGACGCCAGCTTGGATTTCAAAACTTGGCAATCCTTGCCAACGACTACTTATAAAGGTGTGCAATTTTTTCAGAGAATCGTCAGTCCCAAGGCTAATTTGATTTTTAGAACGCACGACTGTGCTCGTTTTGGCAGGTCGGTATGTATTGATTGGCCAATTGATGTGACACTTACGGTCATTTACAACTTTCAGACAAACAATTTGAATCCCTGCAATGCAGGGTGCTCCACCGCAATACTGGTCTTATGACGATCAGCACTTGATCAGCACTGACTGTCCTCAAGAACAATGTCCTGTTCAGTGTCAAGAAACGTCATCATATCTTCTCTTTGGAATTTCCCCAAGTTCGTGGAGGTCTGTAAATACGATGCCAGAATCCTCTTTTTCTTTTTAAATCTCAGCTACATCGTTGTTCAGTACACAACATTGTCTCCCGTCTTGGCGTTCCATATCTTGAGATACCGTTTTCTGGAGTAACCTTTCTCCCTGTTCATTTTTGAAATTTGCGGCTGCAAGGCAATTATCACCTGAATTCGTGGCTGTGTTGTCCCGCCCAATTTGAAACTCCCATTGATCCCTGCATTCAATACTTACCTTTGCTTATAACCACCATATACCCTAGAAGAGCCACACTACTGGCCCAAGCCCATCGTAAACGAAATTGTAAGCGGGAACGACTGGGCGACGCAGCACGGGACAGCGACCATCATTTGTTTCACACCCAGCAACGCAACCCACGCTTTCAAACGCCAAACAGGCGCTTTGAGCTCCTGATTGTCTTCGCCAATGTCAACATCAACAAGTGCAGTCACGATGGATGCGATGCGCAAGCCAGCGACATCGTTGAGACCCGAAACGAAATCCATAAGGAGTGGCACCCTTCAAGTCAACGAACCAGGCAAATTCACGAGGCGGGCTTGGAAATCAAAGGGCGTCGTTCTCGATCCGGAGTCGTTGACCATTCTGCACCAGGTACGTTCGTATTCCTCTCTCGCGTGGCGTGTCTTTGACCTGTGCCACGCGCCAGTCATCCGCGGAACGACGGACACGGATTCTGTTGCGCGATATTACTGTCCTCGAACGAACGGATTTGACGCCACATTGTATCTCGCTCACGGCGAAGGGGAGGCAGTATCATTTTTCATTCGATACGGATTCGGATCTCTATGATTGGCAGGACGATATCTACGCTAGATGTCCACTGGGTGGAGCGACGAGCAACCCCTTCAATTTCGAGCATAAGACGCACATTGGCTCGGGGAAGGACTCGTTTGGGGTACGTTTTCAGTTCTTTGCGGGTGGCACGCACCCATTCACTCTAATTGTTCGTCATCAGGATCAGTCAACGTTCCCGGCGTATACGGAGGCGATGATGGGTCGTGCCCCGCCAACCGCCACGGTACCATCAGCACCCATCATCTCCACTTCACGATCTGCGCAGAGCACTTCCTCACGCCGTCGCTCTGGTCAAAGCTTTACCAACAGCCGGCCCAGGTCTGGGCAGTTCCTACCCACAACGACTCGGATCCCGCTCATGGGGAATAATGGCAACACCCTTGAGGGCTGCTACTTTGTTAAAGAAGCGGGGCTGTTTATGGGCTGGTACTGGAAGGAACGCTGGCTGTCATTAAAGGGCGCCATTCTGACCATTCATTGCCGAGCGACCAAGGTTCGTCATACATTTCTCTTTGACACAAACTCAATCATTGATATGCATCATGCAGGCATCGCCACCCGCTAAGGACATCAAACTATCTACGCTTAAGAGTATAGAACCGGACCCGAAACGACCCAACTGTCTCCTCATTCAAACAGCACCAGCAAAGGGCGCCAAAAAGGGCCTCCACCTCGGCATTCTCTTCCCCAGCTACGCAGAGCTATATACATGGCGCGACGCTATATACCTTTCCAGCGCCATCTCAGCAGACATCGGATACCCGTCCAATTGCGTACATAACCTTCATGTCGGGTACGACTCGACGACGGGAGAATACACTGGTCTCCCGGAGCAGTGGAAGAGTGTGCTGTATCCGACATATCACAGGAAGGAAGAGGTCGATGTGAAGGCTAGACGGTCTTCGAAACGGAGGTCGCAGCAGAGAGTCGAGCCGCCTTTGATTGACAACGCGGCTCTTGGAGTTGGACCGGGGAGCGCGGGCACAGCTGCTGCGTCACCAGGGTCGCAGTTTCTTGCAGGGGTTTCGGCGTCCTCGGATAATACCCTTGTGGATGTGCAGACTCCCTTGAATGCATCGTCTTTGTTGGTGAAGGGGAAGATTGAGGAGTTGGGAGGCGTGAAGGAGTAAATTTATGGAAATTGTAACATCAGGTATTATTGGTTGTAGCACACGGAAGAGCTCGAGGCTTGTGTGCGTTTATGATTCATGTAGTTATTTTATGATTTATGTTACTGTACGAGGTAGCTACTTGGTAGCTACAGTTGCGAGGTGGGAGTGGAGTGGAGTTGGAGCGCAGGCCTGCTTACGAGCCCTTCTGTTCTGTGAATGGTGGGGGCAAGGTGGTACCTAGGCCCAGATAGGGTTTATGAAAGATATTCTTGTGGCGGTCTTCATCGGTATCCTGAGTCCTGTATCAGATACAAGTGCTCTACTATGTGCTCCACGAAGCGGGTCGTACGGGCAGGGACGCGGCAGGGAATAACAAACAGCGGATCCGACTTCAGGAGGAACGCAAGCCACTGCAAGATATTTACCTGCCTGAGGTAAATTTCAGGTAGCAAAGGGTCGTCCGCGCCTGAGATAAGTTATACAAGGTGCTTTGCGAGACATTCATAGGCTCTAGCTTCAGAGATTTATGAATGCGTCGACAAGGATGGATCGAGCTGGTGTGCTGACGGTGTTGCATGTTTCAACCACGGAGAAGAAGGGAGAACACTTTCGCGTACATGTCCAAGGTACCAGAACGCAGGTAACAGAAGTTCAAAGAGATCCCCAATGTTGGCTGAGTAGTCTGACTTGTGTTTTTTGCAGCCAGAAGCCGCTTTGTCGCCCGATACTCAGCCGCTGGTGATAGTACTATTTCAAGCCCACCCGTACGGTTCTTTGTCCAAAGTGAGGGGAGTCCGAGTCAAGAAATTTCGCAGAGGTAGTCCAAGGAAAAGCGGGGGAGAATCTGGTAAAATGTCCCATCACGAGTCGTTCAGCTTCCCGCAAATCTTTGTTCCAAAAATACCTTCGACCACGAAGTCATCCTGCATGACGACTCTATCTTGCTGACAAGGATGGATTGCGCTGGTCTGCTGACGGAGTTGCTTGTTTCAACCACGGGAGAACATAACTGGGGCGGCCTTCTTTTGTGTCCAGGTCCAACGTTCTAATCTAAAGCGCAGGTAACAGCACTTTAAAGAGAGTCCTGGCAATGTTGCCGGGCTGAGTAGTGCTTTTGCAGCCAAAAGCCGCTGTGTCGCTCGATGTTCGACCGCTGGGGCAGTTTTAATTCAGGCCCACCGGAATCAAGAAACTTCGCAGAGGTGTCTAGTTGCCGTCGGAGGAAAAGCAGGGGTGAGATGCTCCATCACGAGTCGTCCAAATTCCCGCAAATCTTTGTTCCAAAAATACCTTCGACCACAAAGAGCTACAAAGAGCCACAAAGTCATCCTCATGACGACTCTATCCTAAAAACGGCTATGTTTAATTGCTGTCCAGTCTTCACAGGACTTCAACCGCATTTTTGGGCCTTGCTATAATTAGGGATGCCTTGTACTGCAGCCGCAAGATTGGAGGAAACGAAAGATTGGCTGAGTGCCTCGAGAGCTTTGGGCAGATTCTTCCGCTGGGGGTGATTTTTGGTGACTTCCTCGAGGTTCGGATTCAAAATAAGCAATACGCTGCCAAGTTGCTTGGACAATTCCGATGAATTCGTGTTCCAATAGTGTTCCAATCGTGTTCTACACGTGCCATGTGCCGATCGCGTCTGATCCGAAAATACATTGCGGCGTCTTCATCGAACTCCCCTGGGCCGAATTCTGCCTAATTGCAATTTAAAAATACTTTCTTCCTCGCCACTCGGTGCCCACATCAGGAGTCCAGGTCCAGGAGAGACTTTAGGTAACCCAAAAAAATACAAACTTGCACAGACAACCATCCCAGCACTGCTTGCTTTCTCTCTACGAACTCTCCCCGACCTCGCTGGCAACATGTTCGCCACGCGTTTTTCTGTCTTTTCTGTGCTTCTCCTCGCCGTTCCTACCGCCCTCGCCGCAAGCGCGACCGACTGGCGCGGAAGAGCTATTTACCAGGCACGCTGCTCTTTCCTCGCCGAACTCAACCACTCACCTGTCCTATTTAGCTTTTAACAGACAGGTTCTCGCTGAGTACTAACCAAGCTACGTCTTGCAACACCACGCAGGCACTCTATTGTAACGGGACATGGAACGGGATCACCAACCACTTGGATTATATTCAAGGCATGGGGTTCGACTCAATTTGGATCTCGCCCATTGTGGCGAACGTTGAGCAGACGACGGCGTATGGGCAGGCGTATCATGGGTGCGTGGCTAACCGCAGCCTGGGCGTGGTATATTTCTGACGCAAAATAGGTACTGGGCTCAGGATATTACGAGTTTAAACCCCCACTTTGGGACGGCGGACGACCTGAAAGCGTTGAGCGCTGCACTACACAAACGCAATATGTATTTGATGGTTGACGTCGTTGTGAACCAGTGAGTGTTTTCCCAACATGTTTTTAGCTCGTCAACTGAGTCGTCGAACCAGCTTCGTGAGCACATCCAGCGTCGCCACATCCAACAACGCAAACCTCGACTTTTCCAAACTCGTGCCCTTCTCAAATTCATCTGACTTCCACCCCTACTGCCTCATAACCGACTACAACAACCAGACCAACGTCGAGCAGTGCTGGCTTGGCGACCAATACCTGCCCCTCGTGGACTTGAACACCGAAAATCCTAGCATAGTTTCGACTATGAATAATTGGATCCAGGGGCTGGTGAAGAGTTATGGGATTGACGGGCTGCGCATCGATACTGCCAAACATGTTCGCAAGGACTTCTGGCCGGCGTTCGCAAAGGCTGCGGGGGTGTTTACAATGGGAGAGGTGTTGATTGGGGATGTGGGGTATGCCGCCCCGTATACGGGTGCGTTTCGGGTCTTTCTTCGCAAATTACGACCCTGTGCTAATTTTGAATGTAATGACAGAGGTATTGGACAGTGTCCTCGACTACCCGAACTACTACACCCTCACATCCGCATTCGGCTCCCAAACTGGGAACTTTTCCGCACTAATCAACACCGTCACGGCTTCCCAGAAATCATACTCTACGCCATCCGTAGTCGGCTCTTTCTTGGAGAATCATGACAATCCTAGGTTCCAGTCTATCACTCAAGATATCTCGGTGAGCTATAAATAGACGCCTTTTTATTGAAGTATGGCATGATGATATGGATTCAGCTCGTTAAAAACGCCATGACATGGCCCTTTATACAAGACGGAATTCCTATACTTTATCAAGGACAAGAGCAGGGGTTCACGGGGGGTGCGATGCCTGGTAATCGAGAAGCGTACGCCTGCCTCTCATTCATCCCGCGACCACTGCTAAATTCAATTATTATGGTAGCCTGTGGCCCACAGGATTTGTTACATCCAACAAGCCGTTAGTTACGCATGTCACTACGCTCAACGCGGCGCGGAAAGCTGCTGCTGCTGCTAACAGCACGTTCCTTACCACGCCTGTACGCTTATCCCCCTCTTTTTTGCTCTTTCTTTCACGCTCATCCAACATATCATAGCTAAAATTTATAATCCAACAAGATCCCTCCCTTCTCGCAGTCTCAAAACCACCCCTAGTAGCGCTCCTCAGCAACCTGGGCAGCAACTCCACCAAATCATCTACCTGGGTCGCCCCAGGAGTGGCGAGCGCGAACGAAGTCCTGGTAGACGTGTTATCGTGTGCTGTCGTCAAGGCGGATGGGAGTGGGGGCGTTAGCGTGCCTGTTGTTAATGGGTTGCCTCAGGTATGCATGCCTTTTATTTATAAAGCTGTATAGATACTGGGGTCTGACGATGGTACGCATAGGTTCTGATACCCGCTTCGGCGCTGGCTAAGAATGGCACTGTTTGTCCCTCTGTGGCGACGGGATCCAGCAGTGGCACCTCGGGCGGGGGAAAGAAGAGTGGTGTGATTTCGATTCGGGGTGGATTGGGGTTTGGAGGCATGGAAGATGGGTGGGTCGTGCGCATGCTGGGTGTGGTTCTGGTGGGGTTTTTGGCTCAGGGTTGGTAGGGATTTAGAGTGAGTGTTTATTGGACTCCTTTGGACATGAGTAGATGTAGTTGCAATTACTTATAATTATTTACTCATCAATTATTACTTAGTCCTGCTTACTGTACGGACGGAGCGTTAGTGGCTTTCGGTTCTGTACATTACGGGCTTTAATACTAGAGGCTGACACTTAGCAGCGGCAGCAGGCACCTTGCTTGCTGACAAATACACTGCTTTGCACCAATACAATCCAACTTTTTTTTTTGTAACAAAGGAAACAGTGTTCAAGAGCTATAGCGCTACATAGTTATGTATATAAACATTGGAGCTGGCCCTAAGAAAGAGACGACGATATCATGTTTTGAAAAGACCAGTTGTTTGCACCGGTTTGCTCGCTCGCGTGCGCCATATGCAAGAAAAGAGCCCCATGGCCCGTAGAAAGTTTGTTTGTTCATGCTTGCCCGCTCGCGTGCGCGATATGCAAGAAAAGACCCCCATGGCCCCTGGGTTGTTTGTTTGTACCTGTTTGGTATTTATGACGTTGGGAGACCTTGACAAGCAAGGTGATCTAATCATCTCAAAAAGAGCCCCAATGTGGGCTGGGTAGTCTGACTTGGGCCATGGTGCCATGTCTGGAACCAAAAAGATGCCCGATTTGGACATAATTCTCAAAGCGGTAGTGCCATCAGACCCTACTTTCCATTTCAGAATTTATGTCTATATCCGGCTTATTGTGAACGAATTAGGCATCTTTTACGTGTGACACCTTGCTTGAGTCACACGATTACTAATACTAATTCTGCATGCTCAACATGTATCTTGCCTGTTACTGCACCAATTTCCGTTGTTGAACATGCAAAGTAGCACTAAAAAATAGGTCATTGCAGAGGTACTCATATTGAGGAAGAGCACAAAGCAGGAAATGTCAGATCACAAACAAAAAATCAAATGCAAGAAACATCTGTATCCCTCCATGGTGTCTGGTTCTCACCTACTCAGGATCCTAATTTTGAAGCTATGGCTCCCTGATTATCAGGAAAGGCCAATTGTAAGAATAATTTCTATAAAATTCATGAGCACCTTGAATTTTTTACTGTAAATTAACTAAACAAAGTGGCAGAATGAGTTGATAAAAGGAGAAAAATCTAGCAGAGGATTCAACTATGCTGCAAAATTCTTGAACCATTTTTATACATTTATAAGGAGAGTATGGGGAATCAACATCACTAACAGCCCTGGGGAAAGAAAATTTGGAGAAAAGTAAATATGTCTGCACTCTCAACAACAGGTATCACATCAATTTTCTTGGCATCCATGTCCTCAGGCATGGTTATATATATTGAGTAAAACCTCCAAGTTTACACCCAGAGGAGCCTTCAGCAGAGAATTTCACTTATTTCTTTTGGCCAAAATGCACAAGGTAAATTTTACAGTGGAAAGCACTACTAGGATTATCCAGTTCTACTTCAAGAAAAAGGAGGTGCATGGTCTGCTTTGATTCTGCAAGAGAGGATCAGATGTAAGCATGTGCAGGAAGAGGTGGAAGGGGAAAATGTCAATTCTCATGAATTCTTTCCCAATCTATTGGTTTGAGTTATATCCATACTTTCTGGTGTTTATAAATTTCTAAGTGGTGGTGTGAGATTTTTGGTGCATAAAAATGTAAATAGGAGAGTAAGAAGAAGTCAGAGCAAATATATTTTTGAGAAAAGAAATTGCAGCCCGTGGCAATTGAACTGGAGACCTCACCATACATTACCAGTTTCAATCAAATCTTTCCATTGAGCTAAGTCACTCTTTCAAATAACATAATTTATGGTAGACAAGTTATGGAGTTTTTGATTTTTGATTCTTTTTAAAATTGGTTCCAGACATGGCACCATGGCCCTGACTTGTGCTTTTTGCAGTCAGAAACCGCTTTGTCGCCCGATGTTCCGTGGCTGGCAGTTAGGCTCGTGACCAACCGGTTCTTACTCACCGAACAAATTCGGACTCCAAAGGTTCTTGTAAGAACCGGCTGGGAGCTACTATGCCCTACCAGGACCTCGGCACCCCCTCTCAGTCGGCACATTTTTGAGTTCGAACCCTTCCGCCAAACCTCTTGCCACAAAATTTCAGAGAGGACCTCCTGGGCCTAATCCAACCTAATTCCGCTTTTCTCCGTCGAGAAAAACGATGAATTGACGAAGTTCTGTTATTTTGGCAGTCACAATCTGTCACGTTCTTCCGCCAAAAAATGTGACATTTTGTGACTGCCGACTGTGCGGGGGTGCCGAGGTCCTGGTAGGGCATAGTACGGGGCACTTTTAACCAAGTCACATATGTCACAAAAGACTTAGTCGAATTTCGTGTAATTCTACATCATTTCATCATCGTTCTCATCTGAATCATCCTCGCTCTCGTCATTCGACTGGTCTGGCGTTCCAAAATTCCACTCGGAGTCCATGTCGAGTGCCACATCGTCTGCACCTGTTGTAGAAAAACCAGGTTCGTCCTCGTCACCCTCAAGATCTCCAAACAAGCTGTTGATAGTTTCACCAGCATCATCCTCCATGTCAAACTCCACGTCAAACTCCACGTCAAACTCCACGTCAAACTCCACGTCAAACATGCCTTCCCTACCCATACCAAATCTTGGAAAGCTTTCCTGTCGTGGTGGGATGGCTGTTCTGGAGATCTGAGGGGCCAAGTTTGGGTCTGGTGCAGGACCATTCTCCTTAGATGGTTCTGAGATAACAGGCTTCATTCTTTGTTGGGCCTGGAGGTTTCGGAAGGCCTTGTTATAGTCAGAAAGTGGGTTTTTGTTTCCCTCTGTAAGATTTTGAAGGCCGACTTCAATGACATCTTTTACGAGCTCGTCATTGTCATCGAGGACCCGACCTTTCTGAATCCGGTATACGTTGTTCTCGTCGAGGCTTTCCATCAATGTGTGGATGTTGTCAACCAGGTTTGCAGGTGCGTGTCGCATTCCTTGATCGGCGCCGAGGATGTCATTGAAACTTTTTGACAGCTGTCGAAGAACTTTGACACACGGCGCAACTGACTCGATCCATTCCCAGGTCGCATTCGATCCATGTGCTTTATACACCGCCAAATGACAGGCATGTGAGAAAAACCTGAGAGTCAAACCCTGTGTGGCATGTTTTCCCACCTGTCAGGCAATAATGATCCAAGTCCACACCAGGATCGAAATCCGACTAATAACAGGGTGTGCCCAGGTCGATCTTGGCACTACCTGTCTGGGGCAGCTGGGGACCAGCTGGCAGCCCAGCCTACGTAAATTCACTATATTTTCAATATTTCTCCCTGGCCATATTTGTACTAGGTATTCATGTTCTTATTTAGTCCATAAAATACAAGGGGCAAGGAGGAGGATGACATTGGCCACATTTTCATAAGCAAGGATTATAAACAGGCTGCATAGTACAAAGGTATAGGGTGTATGGAAGGATGTGAGAAATGAGGCAGCTCCAATTACTACCTGTGTCTGCTCTTCCGTTCAAAAAACATTCCCCCACCCGACCACCCTTTGCGCTGTCCGCTGAATGCGCAACCACAAACAAGGCGCGTCAAAGCGGAGCCTCTGGCTCATTGAATGAGAGGAGGGTAGCGGAGGGCGGATACCACGTTGAGCTGTTGTCTGGAGAGCCAAGCTTGGGTTTGATGATGGTGATAGGCGCGCGTCTACTGCGGCTGCCGCTACGTGGCGCAATGCGAAAGTGAACCTGTCCGGGAGAGTCAGTATTAGCAAGTGGCCACTTGTCGGGGAGGAACTACAAAGGGGCAATGGGCAGGAACAAAAGCCCAGAACAGTGACAGGTGGCGACCGCGCACAGACGCACGGGTGGGTAACAAGGACAACCAACGGAACAACATGAGGAGGATTACATGGGGTGCAGACCACTTGGTAGTGGAACACAGATGAAAACAAGAAATAATGAGGGGAGCAAGCAAGCAACTGGGCGAGAGACGGTTGTGGTGGAGAGGAAGGTGAGTTTGGTTCTGGTTGAAGTTTGGAAATAACCAAACATAGGGCGGAGTTTAAACGACTTGGGGAAATTTTGGAGAGTTTCTCGCACGGGCCTTTTCATGTTGAGCTCAGGATTCCATGTCTTTTCTACCTGTAAGAACTTGGAAGTGCTCAATGTATCATTTTATTATCTTACTATGAATAATTTGTATCTCAAGTACATCATTTCGTCGCCCGAAGAAAATTGGCGGTACAGGTCTTCCTGAGCAGAGTTGAAAACCTGTGGGTCAGGTGTCGAGCCGCTGGCTCTAACATTTACGCCCCAAGCTCCGACACACCTGCCCTCCATGCCGGGGCGACCTCCATCAGTAATCTGTCAAGCGGAGATTCATGCCAGATGCCATCAGCATTTTGAACAAATGGTGGTGTAGAAAACCTATGCGAGGATGTGAGTTGATATTTTCTGATCAATTTATATGCTTACTTTAATCCAATAGTTTAGATGTTCCTGCATTAGGTCGATTTCCACCCACCTGTCACTCATGCACCACCCTCCCCAAAATTACACTCCATACAGCTACCACATGCCCACTTTCTATTCCCCATACACCACTACAAATCAAGGGAGAACTCCCTCGCGAATGCCCAATTCCAGCTTACCCTTTCACAGTAAAACTTTGAATTCAGCTCCACCTGATTCATTTCCTCCGAAATAACTTTAATTTTTTGTTAAAACTAGAGTCTAGCCTTGTAATTAATAAATTGTATCAAAAGAACTGAGGAAAACCGATGGGAATTGAGCAAATGAGCGATGAAGTTGTGAGCGCAAACGTTTTTTTCTCTAAGTCTTTGTTACAAATCGGGACCTCTCTAAAAGTGTCTCTCCCAGTCGTTATGCGGTGACCCTAATTTTCCAAGTCTGATAGGTGGTGTTGTCCTTGTTGTGGTTGAAGTTACAGTTGTTTGGATGAAGTCACTGCATAACGTACTGGTACTATCACGACCCTAGTGTTGCAAACTCACCTAGTGTTGCAAATCACTGTCTCACACCTCAACAAACAGGACTGAGCCTCTGAAAATATTTGAGACAATGTAAACCAATATGCTTAACATGACTCTATTTTTTATTTGAGGAAAATCCCTCAGGAAACAAGCTTAGGAGGGTAGATATAGTGAAATTCAGTGGTTTGACAGCATATTGCCCACCTAGAATAATCAAAACTGGTCGAAGAGTTGTAAAACTTTGTCCTAACAGAGATACATACTTATGCTAAACACCACAGATAAATTTGAGCCTATCCGTTGAGTAGCTCTATGAAAAGGACGTTCGAATGGGCGAGCGTGACAATTCACGACGAGCC
This sequence comes from Laccaria bicolor S238N-H82, assembly GCF_000143565.1. Taxonomy (NCBI): domain Eukaryota; kingdom Fungi; phylum Basidiomycota; class Agaricomycetes; order Agaricales; family Hydnangiaceae; genus Laccaria; species Laccaria bicolor. The sequence goes on from NW_001889928.1 coordinate 66,022, forward strand.
CATTCGAACTCCGACGAAGGGTGGGCGTGCTGATGAACAGGGCGGAGATTGTAATCTCACCTCATCATTTCTGATTTGGCTTGATCTGACGTGACTCCACCGTGACAAAATTTGCAACACTGGGTGATTTTCTCTTTTGCCTCGGCACCTACCTCACCCACCTCAGATAAATACGAAAAAAGCATATTATGAAAGCCTAGAACTAAGGCTTTCCAATGGTCAAATAATTACAAAAATTGGTTGAGTTCTTGAGGCACTATAGTGGTTTGATTGGAATATTTGCAACACCCCGTTAATGATAGTAGCGAGTCTAGATCAGCGGAGTTCAAAGGTAACGACCGGTAACGGCTGGTCACGAGCCTAAGTACTTAGTTGCACTCAGACACTGGCTGGCGAGTGGCGTCACCAGCCTTGGACCAAATTCCCGCAAATCTTTGTTCCAAAAATACCTTCGACCACAAAGTCATCCTGCATGTCCTAAAACCGGCTATATTCAATTGCTCCAGTCTGTCGACCGCATTTTTGGGCCTTCAAGCTATAACTAGGGATGCCTTGTACTGCGGCCCGTGGCACACTAGAGCAGGATGGGAGGAAACAAAAGAGTGGCTGAGCGCCTCGAGAGGGCAGTGTGTGCTGAGCTGATACGTCCGCTGAGGGTTCAATACGCTTGGACAATCCTTGTGTTGTCCACGTGCCATGGGCCGTCGATCCGAGAATACATTGCGGCCTCTTCATCGGACTCCCCTGCCTAATATTGCACTCAAAAATACTTTCTTCCTCGCCGCTCGGTGCCCACATCAGCAGTCTAGGTCCAGGAGAGACCCAAAAAAAATACAAACTTGCACAGACAACCATCCCAGCATCTCTTTACGACCCTTTCCCGACCTCGCTGGCAACATGTTCGCCACGCGGTTTTATGTATTTTCTGTGCTTCTCCTCGCTGTTCCTACCACCTTCGCCGCGAGCGCGAGCGACTGGCGCGGAAGAGCTATTTACCAGGCACGCTGCTCTTTCCTCGTTGAACTTAATACTCACCTGTTCTATTTAGCTTTTAACAGACAGATTCTCGCAAACTAACAATCAAGCTACGCCATGCAACCCCACGCAGGCACTATATTGTAACGGGACATGGAACGGGATCACCAATCGTCTGGATTATATTCAAGGCATGGGGTTCGACTCGATTTGGATCTCGCCCGTTGTGGCGAACGTTGAGCAGACGACAGCGTATGGGCAGGCGTATCATGGGTGCGTGGTTGACCGAAGCCTGGCATGGTATATTTTTGATGTAAAATAGCTACTGGGCTCAGGATATCACGAGTTTAAACCCCCACTTTGGGACGGCGGACGACCTGAAAGCGTTGAGCAGTGCACTACATAAACGCGGTATGTACTTGATGGTTGACGTCGTTGTGAACCAGTGAGTCTTTCCCCAACCTGTTTTAAGCTCGTCTACTAAGCCGTCAAACCAGCTTCGTGAGCACATCCAGCGTCGCCACATCCGACAACGCAAACCTTGACTTTTCCAAACTCGTGCCCTTCTCAAATGCATCTGACTTCCACCCTTACTGCTTCATAACCGACTTCAACAACCAGACCAACGTCGAACAGTGCTGGCTTGGCGACCAACACCTGCCCCTCGCGGACTTGAACACCGAAAATCCCAGTATAGTGTCGACTATGAATAATTGGATCCAGGGGCTGGTGAAGAGTTATGGGATTGACGGGCTGCGCATCGATACAGCGAAACATGTTCGCAAGGACTTTTGGCCGGCGTTCGCAATGTCCGCGGGGGTGTTTACGATGGGGGAGGTGTTGATTGGGGATGTGGGGTATGTCGCCCCGTATACGCGTGCGTTCCGGGTCATCCTTTGCAAACTACGACCCTGCGCTAATTATGAACGTAATGACAGAGGTATTGGACAGTGTCCTCGACTACCCGAACTACTACACCCTCACATCCGCATTCAGCTCCCAAACAGGGAATTTATCCGCACTAATCAGCTCCGTCACGGCTTCCCAGAAATCATACTCTACGCCATCCGTAGTCGGTTCTTTCTTGGAAAATCATGACAATCCTAGGTTCCAGTCTATCACTCAAGATATCTCGGTGAGCTATAAATATACACCTTTTATCGAGGTACGGCATAATGACCGGATTCAGCTCGTTAAAAACGCCATGACATGGCCCTTTATACAAGACGGAATTCCTATACTTTATCAAGGACAAGAGCAGGGGTTCACGGGGGGTGTGGTGCCTGCTAATCAAGAAGCGTACGACTTCCTCTCATTTATCCCCGCCACCACGGCTAAATTCAATTATTCCTGTAGCCTGTGGACCACAGGTTTCAACACGTCCAACAAGCCGCTAGTTACGCACGTCACTACGCTCAACGCGGCGCGGAAAGCTGCTGCTGCTGCTAACAGCACGTTCCTTACCACGCCTGTACGCTTATCCCCCCCCTTTTTTGTTCTCTTCTTTCACGCTCATTCAACATTACTGTAGCTTAAATTTGTAACCCAACAAGACCCCTCCCTTCTCGCAGTCTCAAAACCACCCCTCGTAGCGCTTCTCAGCAACCTGGGCAGCAACTCCGCCAAATCATCTACCTGGGTCGCCTCAGGAGTGGCAAGCGCGAACGAAGTCCTGGTAGACGTATTATCCTGTGCTATCGTCAAGGCGGATGGGAGTGGGGGCGTTAGCGTGCCTGTTGTTGGTGGGTTGCCCCAGGTATGCATGCCTTTTATCTATGGAGTTGAATAAATTCTGGTGACTGGGATATGGTGGCTGACGTCTGACGATGATACGCTTACTAGGTTCTGATACCCGCTTCGGCGCTGGCTAAGAATGGCGCTGTTTGTCCCTCCGTGGCGACAGGGGCGACGGGGGCGACAGGGTCCAGTTCGAGTACAACTTTGGCCACGGCAAAGCCTAGTCCTAGTACTAAGAGCGGTGCGATTTCGATTCGGAGTGGCTTGGGGTTTGGAGGCATGGGAGATGGGTGGCGCGTGCTGGGCGTGGTTCTGTTGGGACTTTTGGCTCAGGGTTGGTAGGGATTTAGAGTGAGTATCTATTGGACTTCTTGGACACTGGTAGACGTACATACCACTTACGACTTACTTGACTTGGAGTTGGTACTAAATTATGACTTAGTCACGCTTACTGTACGTTGGTGGCTTTCAGTTCTGTATATTACGGGCTGTAATATCTAATCATCTCAAGTTATGGGCTTCCGTTCAATGCTAGCCACAGTTTTGCCAGGAATTCAAATTGGCAGGATTTAGTGAGGGGCTCCGGGTCTCCCGGGCCGTCCTTGTCCTGCTGATAAAGCTGAATTCCGAATCTAGCAACTGCAAACATCTTTCCCCGTTTGAAATTGCACCGTACAGTGGCCACTTCGAGTTATGCACAACTTCTCTCGAACACCCAATTCTGTCGATGGGCTTGCGGGTGCGCGATGTTATTGCCTTAGTTTCAGCCGTGATTTTCTTTCGTTTCAATTGTGAAAACCCTGGAAAGACACCTGTGACTCTGCATGTAGCTCAAACTTCGGAGCTGGCTCGACCTTTGTCGACGGAAGCCTCGTTTTTTATCGCCTATAGCAGCAGCATCATCCTTTGCGACGTCTAATTGTTCTCGCCCTCGTGTCTTATCATAAAGATACCCTGAAAACACGGCCACAAAGAGATCGAGCAAAGCCACCATCACTGAAGCAATTGGACCCTATGATATAAAAGCGCGTCTTTCACTCCAGGGTTTCTCAACTTGTCCCCAGAAGACATCTTTTCAGCCATGCCCACAGCGCTGCCTTCAAGTTCGACACCTAAACGAGAGGTCAGTTTCAGTCTTGCGTCGCAAAGCCTCTCTATAAAACTAATCACGACCAATATACAGGATCTACGAAAGAAGCCACTCGAGTACGCGCGAAGGACGCGAAGTCCAGTCAAGCCCTCCAAGCCTCCCCGTCTCAGAAGAGAAGCCACGCTACAGGCTGGTTTGGCGATCGAGAAGTCTTTGCTTTCCATCGCGGAGTCTACGCCCAGTACGTTGGAGAGACGGTTTCGGACAGGGATTGCTATGCGGCCTTATCAGGCGGAGGACGCCGCGAAGATTTGTGAAAGGGAAGCTGATGTCCGACGTCCTGGATATTCTGGGCCGATAGGATTTATTCTAGGTTATCATATGGGGTGAGTCATTATCTTTCATTCCCCTCAGTTCTGTCTTTTAACTCTATTCGTATTCGTTCAGGTTGGGAAAAACAGCTGTCGCACTGCATGTAGCCCAATCTAGAGGTGGTTCGACGCTGTTGGTTTCTATCCTTTCATTGCTCGAGTCTCGCTGACGCTTCGGCGTTCACCTCATAGGGTCGTCTGTCCCGGCGGTGGTCTAACCGACCACTGGATCAGGGAAATAGCAAAGTTCACTGATCTGCGAGTTTTTGAGGCCCAGGGGAAATATACAAAAGAAGGTAAGAGAGTTCCTCCTCTATTCCCCTCCTTTTACTCAAGATTTTTTAGATCTCGAGGCTGCGGATATCGTCGTAAGTTTGCGTTTCTTCATGTCAAAGCTTTGGTACTACTCAAACCATCATTATAGTTGATCTCCTACTCCAGACTCATGCGTCGATATTCAAAACTTGTGGATTACTGGGAACAGCAAGAGGAGGTCGCTCGACTGAGCAATCTCCCTTTGCCAGATCGAAGAAACCCTACCAAGGAAGAAATCACACATTTAGAAGAGCTAGGGTGTACAGTGTATCTCGTTATGTGGGACAGGATTTTCGGAGGTAAACGTGACGGCTTAAACGTGTATGCACTGCTGACATCTTCGGTTTTTAGATGAGGGTCACCTCATGCGCAACCCGGAGGCTAAAAGTCTCGCTGCGTTTCACGCGTTATTGACGTGGTTTGTGGTTATTATTACTGCGACGCCTGCGCAGGTACTTAAAACATGTAATTCTTGGATCGTAAAGCTCAGTTTTGTGTGCCGACAGAACAGTCTGCGTGATTTCTACGCCTATTTACGGTTGCTCAGGGTCAAGTACATGAACCTGGAGGATTTGGAACATTTCGACCGATATATCACGAAACCGCTGAGCGGCACCGACAAAAGGCTGATTGCGAACGCAACACGGATGCTACAAGTGAGATTAACTTTGGACCTTTTTATTGTTTCTCTGACATGTCTTTGTCCTTAGGATGTCCTCGAAAAGGTGATGCAATATAGGCCACCTTGCACGAGTGACGGACGAATGCTTCTGAGGCTACCTAACAAGTACCGGCACGACATCGTTGTGACCTTGAATTCCGTCGAACGCGCTGTTTACAACTACATAATTGAGTACCTTCTGCCGAAAAACTTGATAGGTATCTACACTGCGCTAATTCGAGCTCGTCAAGGCACGTATCATTTCCAACTGTGGACGCTTCACCATGCTGACATGATGAGTCTTTGCTAGTCTGTGACCAGATGCAATTATTGGCTGGAGCGCTGCCACCAACCTCGGATATCCCTGTGGACGACGAATTTCTTGATTCACCGCTTTCAGTAAGGGATCCTCCTTTGGACCCAGATCCGACTTCGGATGAGATGCGCGCGAGGTGATTATTCAGATTCTATCTACCCATCAATTTCGCTGACAATACCAGTTTCGACGACCTGGCGGACTTGTCTATCCCCACTCACCTCACGAGCGACAGGCCGCTCATCAGCGCTGAACGGTTCCCATCTCAGCTTCCTCAGAGTGTCAAGGATATTTTCAGTCACCCGGAGATCCCTTACACCTCTAGCAAGTTCCAGGCGGTGTATGATATTCTTGAGAATAGGATCCCGGTTGAGGAGAAGGTCATTATCTTTGTAAGCCCTTCATCTTTGGACCCCCTTTTGGTAACTGAAGATCTCTTACTTAGTCCCATTTTGCTCGCACTCTTCATATGCTTGCGGCGGGCCTTGAACATAGATATGGACAGTACTTTGACTACACCCTTTGTTCGTCGTTTCCCGCTCTTGCTACAGAAGCTTGCTAATCCACCAATTTTAGACACCGGTGCGATGAGCCGGGAAGAACGCCGTGCCGCCTTGAACTGCATTTCATCTAAGCGTGGCCCACGGCCGTGTAGGGTTATCCTTGTCTCCATTGGTGCGGGTGGGAGTGGTACGTTTCTTTTCCTACCTCGCCTATTGATGACACTAATGATTGATACAGGTCTCAACATCACCGCTTGCAACCACGTCATCCTCATGGAACCGTGGTGGAACCCCTACGTTGAGGCAAGTTGTCTGAACTTTGGTCATAACCTTAGACGCGTTCGGAAAACTAACCTCTACCTCCACTAGGAACAAGCCATCTCCCGTGCATACCGTTCAGGCCAAAACCGCAATGTCCACACCTACCACCTCGTCGTTCAAGACTCGATCGAGGAGAACATTGTAACTGTGAGTTCTCGCTTCTGGATATTGTCGTTTTGTCACCTGACGTCCGCTTTAACAGAGGCAAACGGAGAAGCGGACAATCATTGGGAATTTTATGAGCCTTTGTGCCATCCCCGACGTTCCTGAGATGCATGACTGGATTAAACTCACGCGCTGGAAACTGAGGGATGTTGAGTGAAACATAGTCGTCATTCCTCGTTTTGCCATTTCTAGTCCAAACTCACTTCTGCTTTGACTCTATAACTTTCCTCAATTGATTTGGTTTTCTCAGGCAGTCCTTCCGACGACAATTTAGAATTCCTGGCGTTGTAATCTGAGGACCTTGGAGTCGCTCGTTTGTGAGGGTCCCTTTCGACCCGAGTGCTCACGAAGACTTGGGCATTTCAACAAACTGTCCTTCTTTTCTCCTACTTATGAAGCATGTTAGGATTGAATGCATCATACCATGCACAATCGACTCCGTGTTGAATCTCTCCAAATGCCAAAGGTAATCAATCTCTGTTAGTGTCTTGGTTGATACACGCGCCAGTCATAAATTGAAATGTCTGCGCGAAAGCCGGGTTCGACTCCCAGAAGGACCCCTGAAATTACCCTTGGAACCCAGATCCAAAAAGTCGAAATTTTTGGAATTTTTATCCGGACAGTTTTGGACAATTTCTATCCGGATGGCGGATCTGGGTCCAGGTATGGGCAAAATTTATCCGGACATAGATGTGGGTTACCCAAAACCTCTATTTTCGCTTTTTTCACTTGAAAACACCAATTTTTCGCTTTTAAACACCAATTTTCGCTTTTAAACACCAATTTCTCGCTCGGCATCTCCTCTGGAGCCCTAATAAGCATCCTACAAGCATCTTAGATAACAAAACACTAAATTGTGCCCATTTCGTGGCCCCTCTGAGGTATATTGAGAATGCAGAGAAATGCAAATATTGATGGTGTAAGATGGTCAAAGTGAGAAACTAATATCAAGTTCACTTGGTGTAGTGGTTAAAATGTTAATGGCTTAGTTGATGACTTTCATGACTTTCACATTCAATATGTCTTGAGTTTGGATCCCCACCTGCACCAATTTTTATCCGGAAGTGGCTCTGGGTTTGGTGGGTCAACCCAAATTCTATCCGGAAATCTGCCTCCGGGTTCCAGCCAAAACGGCCCAAATTCTATCCGGACAGTGCTATGGGTTTTCAAAAAAATTTCAGAATTTTTATCCGGATTGGGATCTGGGTTCCAAGGGTATTTTCAGGGGTCCTCTCCCAGACAGAGATGATAGGAGGAGAAATATTTGTTTTTATGCAGTAACGCACATCTTGACATGGACGTACTTACGGGTGTTCCGTTGTTGGCTTCGTACCACAATTAATCGTCCTTTATCACCTGGGATCCTTGCAACAGTCTTGTTTTACGCTCCTTTTCATTAGTGTATTTTCCGGTGACTACAATTGTGACCGATGGTGTGAGCTCATCAAATTCCAGAGTCTCGACAACTTGTCGACAACATTCCAATCGGCCTGCTCGTTATTTGGCGTCGCGCAGGCGAACATGGCTCCATTACACCTCTCTACGCCCTTACTACGCTTTGCACCTTCACCTACAGGCCCTCTTCATCTCGGCGGCCTTCGGATGGCACTGTATAATTTCTTGTTTGCCAGACGGCACGGTGGAAAATGGATCATGAGGGTAGAAGACACCGACGCTGTATGTTATAATCGTATTGTTCATTGTGCTCGACGTTGATGTGGATATTTTCGGCAGACACGATACGTTCCGGGGTCCGTTGAGGGAATTAGGCATGCGTTGAACTGGGCCGGGCTGGAATATGATTACGGTTAGCCATTCGATGGACATTTTCGGAGGGAGAAGCTGACGACAAATTGGATCTTAGGACCTGGTAAAGACGGTCCACATGCACCATATTTTCAGGTTGGTTATCCCTGTGTCTTGTTGAGAATGAATGTGCTGAACTCTACCATAGTCTGAACGTCTGGATCTTTATCGTTCATATGCCACCAAGCTGCTTCACGTTCGTTCCTCGTTTCCATGAATCGTTCTCAGCTCATTGCAATTTTCAGTCAGGCCATGCGTACCGGTGTTTTTGCTCCATGGACCAACTAACGGAAACTCGGGAGAAACTCGCTCGTTCTGGCTCAAACGCGTCGTATGACAAGCGATGTCTACATCTCACGGACGAAGAGGTGGCCAGAAAAGTGAGAGCTGGGGAGAAATCCATCGTCCGACTCAATGTCAGTGTGTCTTTCACCTCCACGTCTCCCTTCTAGAGACTAATTCCTCCTTAGGATTCCAATCTTCCACAACGACCGCGCGGTGCCGATCTAGTATTCGGGCCACTCAAAGATGCCCATGCATCACTAGCCACCGACCCCGTACTGCTCAAATCCGATCTTTTCCCAACCTATCACCTCGCCTCCGTCGTGGATGACCACGAGATGGGCATCACACACGTCTTACGGGGGGAAGAATGGCTTCCATCTCTACCCCTCCATCTAGACCTCTACGCAGCCCTCAAACTCGAACCTCCGAAATTCGCACACATGCCCATCCTTCTTAACCCAGACAGAACGAAAATGTCAAAACGCAATGGTGACGTTCAAGTGGTTGACTATATAGTTCGTATCTGGCCTCCTTTTCTCCAAACACATCTGCTGATATCACTACAGCGACGCGCCTGGGAACCCGCAGCCGTCCTCAACTGGTTGGCTCTGGCAGGATGGGGTGTTCGACATAATGTGGACACGGCTTCCGAGGAACCATCCGCGCGTTCGGATGCTCCGGACAGCACCACCATCTTGACCATGCAGCAGCTCCTCGAGCAATTCGATCTGCTTTCCATCACTCAACGCAGCACGAGCCTTGACCCTGCGAAGTTGGAGTACATTAACAAGCACCATCTCGCTCAGCTGTCGTCGACGCCTGAGGGCTTAACTTCTATGGCTGAGAGGGTGCATGAGCAGATTAAGGAAGCGTTTCCTACGAGGTGAGGGTTCTGGTGCTCTCTCGTCGACTCGTTCACTTACACTTTTCTCTCTCCCTCTCAAGTCAATATACAAGTATCGAGATGATCAAACATGCTATTCAGTTACTCGAGGTAAAGCAACTTCCGTCGTCTAAGCCCACGATGGCTGAATGAAGCCAACTCTCACGCATAGGGCCGTTTGACGAACCTCACGGACATCCCACTACACGCACCATACCTCTTCCAAGGACCCAATCTCGAGTCCGACGAAGCAAAAGCTATGCTTAAGAAAGTAAAACCGGAACAACGAAGTACGTGAAAACATCACTCAACCTCTATAGACTCCCTTTAACTAACCGCCAATTACACCAATCAGAACGGGTCCTCGAGGCCGTTAAGTCTGCGCTTGTAGCCTGCCCAGAACCATGGGAGAAGATCAACTTTTTGGATCTCCTTCACCATGTTGGGGACCAGGTTCACATACCGACGGGTGTGTTTATGAAAACGATGAGGCATGCTTTGACTGGGTTGAAGGTAAGGATAACATTCAGCTTGTCCTTCATTCACATTTGCTCATATGATGGGATGGTGGCAGGAGGGCCCAGCTGTAGCAGACATCATACGGGTGCTGGGACGTGAACGAACACTGTCTCGACTCCAGTAAGATTGAGCAGAACCTGGAGAGGTGAACAGGTCGGAAAGTACCTGTCGTATCCATTCGAAGGGCCGTTCGATGGACTTGCTCCTCCAATTGAAACAGCAATTACCGCTATGCATAACGTGTAGAGATTCGTAAGTACCAGGAACAACTCTATCAGCAACAAAATGTACGTGTACAGCGTGGAAGTGAGTTACAAAAGACAGATTTCAACAATCATTGTGTGATATTACAAATGCTTTTAGGATGCGTGTGTGGATGTGGGGTAAGTCCCTTTCAAAAAAGATTAAACTTCTATAACGACTCCCAGCCGCCTGTATCTAAAGAGCCCTCGAGTTTTCTAGCAACGAGGGTGGGGATCCCATGGTTTAGCCAGATCTTGCGGATCTCCTCCCATCGGGCGTGATGGAGGTATTGGCGTCGTCCGCGCCTGTAAGAGAGGCATTGGGGTTGATGAATGTAACTCTGAAAGAGCGGCAAAAAAACTCACCTCATCGATAGATCTGCTTCTCCATGTGCGTCGAGGTAAGGCGATGATGTGAAGCTGCCGTTGCCCGCGTTGAGATATAGTATCATGCACCGTTTGACGAGATAGTAAATGCCAACGATACCACCACATCTGATACAGTCAGCCCAAATTGACTCCTAAGATGATAAAAAAGACTTACTCTCGAGTATGCATGTTACATTCCCCACGCTCGCTATAATCCATGTCAATGCAGCAATTACTCTGCAAACAGCACACCGTTCCGCAAATAAGGCAGATAGCAGCATCAGTGGGCTGGGTGTTGCATCTGTTACAAGTCAAGCCCTTGTCTTGTTGAACGAAAAGGCTGTCGAGAATAAGTGGAAGACGGGCAAGTCGATATACAGCTGGATAGTCCAGCGCAACACCGCAATTCAACTGGGACGCAGCATGGGAGTGCCCATAGTGTGCACACCAACCGGAGAGTGCGTTCTGGAGCGTATCTTGATTTGGAAGGTCGGATAGTGGGGGAATACCAAGCATGGTTAGAAGGCGATTGTATTCGCACGGTGCAGGTGAACCAAAGTTCGGAGTGGGAAAAGCTGAAGGCAAGATAGACCGACAGAGAATGGCGGCCCTGCGCAGGAATGGGAGCGTAAATGCGTAAAGCAACTTCTCAATCCTAGCTTCCCCAAACGTCTCGAATGCTAAAGTCGCAGTGTGTTCAAAGACGGGGGAATGGCGGACGACGGACATGAAGAACATGCGCACATCGCCAAAGACGTCTTCATGTGCCCGGCGGGATATTTGAACGGTGGTGAAGCTGCGTGTCTTGTTGAGCACGTATACCAACCCGATAACAGTTCGAGCAAGGCACGCATAATATGTCAGGACGAGAACGTGTCTGAGCATATCTGGCGCAACTGCCGCAGTTTCCACCAACACCGTGAAAGGATCCCTAAGAAGCAAGGGGTACGAAAACGAAGTCAAGGAAGTCCGGCTCCACTCTGGAAGCAGACGTTTGATAACAGCCTGCCGGACAGCCTCACGTCCCTCATCAGGCCTCCCTTTGAACTGCTGCCCAACCAGTCTCGTCAAACAGGAAAGCAGCCCTCTGACCATGCGCATCTGCGCCTCTGTGAGATTATCAACCATAAGCCCACTTGGAGCGTCCATCCCCCTCTGGGCCGTCTCAATGGTGGATATCGTATACCCAAGAAGCTCCTCAGGCAAGTATATCCCCGCACCCCTTTCTCCTACCTCAGGCTCCGGTCGTTCCCGAAGATGTCTCGTTTGCTGAGAGAGTGATTTTGACACGACCATAACGGTATCGAGCATCTTCGCGCCTTCCATCCCCTCCCCTCCCCTAACCAACCCAGCGTACCCTGGATCCTGGGCGCTCCAAAATACAAACTCTCCAGTGCCGTTCCTGAACTGTAACGACTCTAGCTGCGGGTCCGGTTTAGATCTGAGAATGGTGATCCCAGCTGCACGTATCCAGTCTGAGAACGGAATACTATTCAGCGTCGTCGGAGAGGGGTCTGTCACGGGAAGAATGACGTTCCCAAGGCTTTTACATAGTGGACAGATATACTCCTTCCGAGGAATGCTTTCAGGGTGGTTTCTTGTTGCCTGGGCGCGATGTCGTTGACGGATGGAGATGCTATATACCTGGAAACACTCCAGATGCATCATGTGGCTACATACGGACGCGTGAAGCCCAAATCGCGTGTACTGAGCAGGAAACCCATCGAAATTGGGGGAAGACATGGCTTTAGCATCAAGAGCTGCAGCTTGTGGTGGGGGAAACGTCGTCAAGTTCGACGACGGAGTCGTACGATCCATGGAAGGAACGGACTGCAGAACCTCATTGAGGTACGAGTTATGGCTATCCGGATGCCTGCGTATGAACCTGCTAGGCTGAATGATACCCAGCGCACCAAACAGTTTGGTAGAGTTCAAGTCCTCCTGACAGACAATACACGTCCCATACGACACCTGCTCCTCGCTTGCCTCCTCCATGTTCTCATCGTCGTCTTCATCAGCATCGTCAAAGTTGATGGCAAAGCTCGCTTGTTGAGCTTTCATCTGCTGCATGATGGCTTCCTGTCTAGCCTTCGCAGCCCGCTTCTTCATATCCTCCGGGTCAGCAGCAGGCGGCTGCGAAACGTCCACAACCTTCCTATGACACCTCACTTCATCCGATACGCGTCCCTCCAGCTGTCCAAGGATCCACTGAACCCTAGGTTTGTACATCTTGTACTTATCGTGATGTTCAAACGAACAAATAATGTTCACCAGGCACTTCTCTTCCTCAAACGTCTTGGAAGCCGCAAGATGGCTGAAAATATCCGGCCGTTCCACGATGGCGAGCATAACGAGATGAAGCGTCTGATCAAGGATCGCTTCAGCCGAAGGGGGCGCAGACCCAGCCGACTCTGTCAGGACCAGGATATTGTACAGGGAATAGAACATAACCTGGAGCAACGCCTCCGACTCGAACGATGACGGTATTATCGCAAACGGGCCAAACGTCACACCAAATGGTTTAGGCACGATCACGGGCTCAGCGACGCCCGTCTTCTTCTTCAACCTATTCCGTAGAATATTCTCCACCTCTTCCCGCTTATTCCGCGTATAGTGATAGAAGAACGGGTTGACCTCATCATACATCTCTTCTTTCAACTCATACAACCCCGCATCAGTGGCTGTCTCCGGCTGCTTGAAGTTCGCAACCTCGTTCAACATCCTATCGAAACACACATCGTCCGCCAAACGCTCCGCAACCCGCTTGACGAGGTCAGAAAAGGTACAGGGGCCCATGGCCAACGCATGGATGATCTCCCGCCTCACAGTTAGGTGGACAGGCATCCGTGAGGCGTTCGCGTTTTCGCTGAGGATAGTGATGAGGACGTTGAACACCTCCTCGACCATACTTGACAGCTGTGTGCCCTCGTACGTCGAATGCAGGAAGGCGCCCGAGAAGTACCCCAGGAGTCCAAACCGATCAAGGATGGAGACAAAGACGGTATTGGGATCCAAGACGACCAGTGCCGTTTGTAGAATGTACAGGTCCTGGTCGTAGCAGAGCTCTCGAAGCATGTAATCACGATAGTGCAGTACCTGCCCTCGAATCGCGAACCCGTTTCGAACCCAGAGACCTGTGCGGATCTGAGCTATCATAGCCAAAACTTTTGTGTATGTCAGCAAGGCAATTAAACGAGAAAGGAAAAGGGGAAAAGTCACCTCGAAGTGGAAAGTCAATCAGAGTAAGAATAGCCTGTTCACTAACATTAAACATCATCACCTCTCTCAAACTATAAAACCCCGCCGGCCTCAAAGCCTCCTCCGTGAGCAAATCCACATGCTTGAACAAGTCCGCAAGGAGCCAATGCAGCGAATGATGAAAGCTCACCCACCCCTCCAACACATCAAACTCCACAACATGGTACTGCGTATCCCCAAACGCGACCTGATGGAAAGTGATCGGGTTGAACTTTGCCCTATCCAATCTATCCTCCGCCAAAGTGCATACCATCAAGATGTGGTGCACGACCGTCGTAATGGCGAACACCAACTCTGCCGCAGACGCCTTCCGATAGGCCTCCCCGTAGACTTTGATGACTCTTGATAGGGACAAGGTGACGTTGAAGACGCTAACCCATGCATCGGTCTCGTACTCCACATGGTTCGTCGCCGCCCTTTTGTTGGGGTTCACACACATGAACAGCTGACACGTCCTCGCGAAGCCGACTATATACTCCGTATCGCGACATATCAGCGCCTGCACCGGGTCCGTGTGGATTAAATACCGCAAATCACTAAACACCGGCATGAATCGCTTCGATTTGAATGGGAAGCTGTCTGGGTCGAGTTGGGAGGAAGAAGAGGAGGAGGGGTGGAGGACGTGTTTGTCGGAGATCTGGTTCGTGAAGAAGGAGTGGAGGATGGAGAGGAGGCGGGAGACGAGTTTGTGGTTTTTGACGAGGTGGGCGGAGACGGAGGGGACGGTGAAGAGTTGGAGGGCAAAGTATTTGATGGAGGTTTCTGCATCGCGGTCTACGAGGAGGTAGGTGTCTAGGACGCGGTGGTAGACGTTTGCGAAGCGACCCGCTGTAGTAGGGGAAATGAGGATAGATCTCAGTGATGAAAAACAAGAACATACCAATTGTGAGCTTGTGAGTACGACTAAGAGATATCAACGATGCATATATCTCTTTCAAGCTCAGCCTTGGCTTCTTCCACAACCGCGTATGATACAAGAAAAGCGTCTCGATCCTCGTAGGGTTCGCGATCTCCGGAAGCGTAATCGCAGACGACGGGCTCATGTTTTTCTCCTTTTTCCGTCTGGGGGACAACAACTCCGCCGCCAGAATCTCCCTTATCACAAGCGTGTCCGTAGCCAAACGTGCTCGACTAAGGTCCAAAAGCCACTCAATGATCACCACCGCCACTTGTTCGCAAAACGTATCATACGCTCGCCTAATCGTCACACCCAGATCGATCTGCGTGATAGCCTGCGCCATCTCTAGCAGGCGGGTAACATTCGTGTTCATGTCGATTATCTCCCTCCCGTTCTCGTCGATCCTTTGCGTCACCTGCGTAGCGTCTTCTCGACTTCGATTCGTCATGTCGCAGAGAAGCTTGATGACCTCTTCAAACGAGTGTTTCTCGTCGTTCCATAGTATCACGCAGTATTGGTCTTTCATCATCGGGTCGGCAGAGGGCTGAAGGCGGAGATCGGCCTCGTTGGCGGGGACGGACGGGTCTTCGGGGGAGTAGTCTAGTGTATCCAACAAGAAATCAAGCGCAAACGCGACGGTTTTGCGCATCATGTCGTGTAAATCCGTAGGAACGTGTACGCGGTATGGATAGCCCTGTACGGGGGGGACGTCATTTGGGAGTAGGCCGGTAGGTGTGACCATGGGTGAAGGTGAACCCAGCAGTGGGTGATAAGGACATCCAATGGGTCTTCGCCATGCTTCCTCGTCGCCGCAGTCACAGCACCCGCCGGACTGCATGGCGATGAAGAAGCTGACGTTGTGTCCTGTATGATCCGTCGCACGAAAACATCGCGAGCAGACTACGCAGCTGTCGTCTAGTGCACAGTCTCTGTAGATGGATAAGTTGGTCAGACGAGCACGAGGAGGAGTGGCAATCGAGTAGAGTGACGTACTTGCACCGATAACAACTCTCCCCTTTCTTGAATATATGCGAACATGGTCGGCCAGGGACAACGGGATCGTCTCGTCCCGCCGCAGAGAAGCCGACCGACGCTTGGTACTCACTCAACAGAGCGTGTTGGGGGACTTGCGTCACCCCACTTGGAAGGAACAGCTGAGGGCACGATGCCATGAAAGGCATGTACAGTTTCTTGAGGATCTCGGCTCTGGCAGCGGGAGTGAAGACGTATTTCCTCGAGCCGGGCATGACTTCGAGTGAGAAACGCAGCTCGTCGAGGAGGTCGGGGCGGTCACGGTCTTGGGTGGCATTCAAGGTATTCATCAATGGGTTTGCTCGTCGGGAGGGAAAGAAGGAGGATATGCCAGACATTGTTGATGGTCGTGAGTGAGTGCAAGTTAGACGGTCATGAGTTTAAGTGGTAGCACATAAGAGCAGCGTTGTCGCCGATCAAAGATATTTACATACACTCATCACACACTCAACAATCATGACAACTCGTAGCTCAATGCAAGCCTCATCAAGCACCCTCCTCGTTCAACCCACCCTCGCCCTCCTCGCCGATCCACCCAGCAAATTCATCGACGCCCCAGCAATGGACTACTTCCTCATCGAAATGGTCAACACACTCAAACAATCCGCCGCATTCGCCACCGCCCGCTCGAAGAAGATCGAGCAGGAGATGATAGAAGCGGGGTTGATACCGCCCCCCGCGCCGTTGCCCCTCAATCTCAAGAAGGAGGGTGCGAGAGATTCAGTGACGAGCCTTGCTTCGCGCAGTGGGAGTGCAGCTGGGAAGGGGGGCGTCGACGAGGAGGAGGAAGCTGTTAGAGTGAGATTGGAGGCTATTGGGATGCACGTTGGCGGGAATTATACTGAACGGTGTGCTCAACCGTCATTTCGTGCGTCAGGGGACTGACTGATCGCCGTGTTGTATGTAGGCTATGTCGTGACCGACCGATGTTCGCTGAAACGCTGGACGTTATCAAGTTTATCTGCAAAGACATCTGGTCGTCGTGTTGGGACAAGCAGGTCGATAATTTGAGGACGAATCACCGAGTACGTTGATTATATGCGCTCGTATGCCCATCATTTTAACGCTTCTACAGGGCGTATACGTGCTCCAAGATAACGCATTCAAGCCAATAACGCGGCTATCGTCTTGGGAAGGCCGTCCGGAAGCCATCAGGCGCGCGAAGTTAGTGAGTACACGGTCTACCTATACATTGGCCTGACCTTGTGTCTATGCTAATCTTGTCAATCCCTAGTACGCAGCTATGCCATCAGGCATAATCCGCGGTGCTCTTTCACGGTTAGGATACAACGCTACAGTCGTACCAGAGATCACATCGATGCCACAGTGTACGTGTTTTCTGCTAAATAGTGAGGGACCTGACCTATGCTTTGTTTTGTAGGTACGTTTCAGGTCAAGCTACCGAAGGGGGCGTAAACTCGAGTGTACGTCATTCTGTATGTGACCAGATGCTAGAAATCGAGTGCCTCTCGAAAGGTAATTATAGACAGGCGAAACTATGGTGTAATAAACTACGAATGCTGCAAGATTATAACAAATCTACAATATACCAAGAACGAAATGATATCAACGAAGCGTGCAAGATCGTCAAACTTCAAAATCAAAACCAACCAACCCGTCTCTGCGACGGCCCATACGGGCAATATCCCCCACCCACTTCAGAGACTTCAAACTTGAGGGAACACTTCATCCCATTCTTCGAGTAGTTGACCTCGAACGAGTTAATCTGCACATCACATGGGCCCTGCTTCAACGATTTCGCAAAGTGTGGACCACCACCGCGCGTCCATCGGTTGCCTCTAAGATCTTTCAGTTCATTACCGAAGAATTCTTCAACTTGGGCTTTTGTTTTCTGCAAAAGAAGTGGTCAAGATGGGATGTATGCGGGCTCTGTGAAGGAAAACATACAAAGTGGATGATGGTGACGGTACTCTTGGGCTTATTATTGGGCGTAGGCTGGATAAGCGTTCCCTGCCCAGAAAAGATCGCCTCGAATTCGGATTGTTCCCATACTTCGTCGATTTTGATCGTTTTGGGTGATCCTTGGAATTTGAGGCCGTCGGATTTACATTCCTTCTTCAGTCTACGCGTCAAGTCAGAAAGGGGAAGAAACTCGATACGGGAACTGAGCGTACCGATCAAAGATCTTCTTGATTTGCATCTTGGATTTCTTCTCCTCCGCCTTTGACGGGCCTGCAACGGGTGCTTCGGATGAGGAAGAGGAGGAAGTAGCGGGGCCGGTGATCGTCCTGGCGCGTTTTGCAGGTGGAGCTTGGGCATATAGCTGGTCTTCGAGCTGAGTTCGACGTTAGCCCTGGACGACGACAAAGATGAGATACGCTTACCTGTAGAATCCGTAACCTCAAAGCCTCGACGACCTGCAAAGGTTATACGACGCGTCAGTACGCGTCACTAAGGTACAAGAAAGGCCCACTACCTGAGGCGTAGCGGGCAACGCCCCACTCAAATCCAACTCGCCTAAGAACGCGTCAATATACTTTTTACACGCGTCTAAACATAAAAAACAAGCTTACCGCCATCAACCAGGGTCAAAGTACGCTTCTTTCCTTTCATGTTCCCACCGTCCAGCGCTAGTGTTGTCTGGCGGAGGGCTGCAGGCGCGTTTTCTTTGTCAGATATAGATACGCGTACACGCGTCGCTTCGTCGATGACTAGGGGGTATTCGAATGTGGTGGACATTTTGGGTGAAGGGCGGGAAAGGATAGATTTAAATAAAGAATATCTGGGGCGGGGAGGTTTATGTACGAAGAAGGATTCCCACGCATCGCGATCGGTGTTCAACGCTAATAGTTTATTTTTGGATGTTTGGTTTGAAACATTTAACATGACACCCAAGGCGCTTGTTGGGCGCTTGTGCACCTTTCACATAGCGTCAATGGATACCAACGACTCGGCCTCATGCAGCGAAACCAACATGTTGAGGATCCAGCTAATCAAGAAGGATGAAATGGAAGGAACGTTGAGGAAAAAATTGAGGGACAAAGCTATCGCTTTGGAAGTTGCAGAGGAAAAAGTCCGGAGACTCGTCGCAGCGTCTCAGAAACAGGCAAAGGTGAGTGATGGGATGGTGAAGGAGCTTTTACGCTGATTTTGTTGCTTAGGCTGAGAGCTCTGTTATTGCAGGCTCATCGAGTAACGATACGGGGAGGAATGCAAAGGTAGAAAGCTTTAGATTGGTTTGGGATGCAACCTGATATATCTTGTCGTCCATTCAGTCAAAGCCTAACGGTGGTACTACCGCTCCCAAGTCAGAACCAATATCCCCTCAACGTCGAATGGTGCTGGCATACGTCGACCTCCCTCCTCCTTCTCGACCACTCAGCACTCAGCCCCGTACCGCGCCCCCACCACCACCACGGCACCAAAACCACGAGAGCTCTACCCTCGACGAGATGGAAGTGGAAAATACACCATCCATGTCTCCTCCACTCAATATGAAGTTGGAGCCCAAGTCCCCACACAAGCACAAAAGACTCATACCATATGTCAGCGTTCCATCACCACCGTACCAAAACCGCGATGTCGAAGAAATGGAAGTGGAAGTAACACCATCTATGTCTCCTCCGCCCAATATGAAGTTGGAGCCTAAGTCCCCGCACAGGCGCAAAAGACTCATACCATATGTCCGTGTTCCATCACCACCGCCCCAAAACCACGATGTCGAAGAAATGGAAGTGGAAGTAACACCATCTATGTCTCCTCCGCCCAATATGAAGTTGGAGCCTAAGTCCCCGCACAGGCGCAAAAGACTCATACCATATGTCCGTGTTCCATCACCACAGCCCCAAAACCACGATGAATCGAAGAAACGGAAGTGGAAGTAACATCTCTATTTCGCCCCGCCCAATATGAAGTTGGAGCCAAAGTCCCGGCGCAAGCACAAAAGACTCATACCATATATCCGTGTTCCGTCACCACCGCACCGAAACCACGGTGTCGAAGAAATGGAGGCGGAAGACACACCATCCATGTCTCCTCCGCCCAGTATGAAGTTGGAGCCCAAGTCCCCGCACAGGCACAAAAGATTGATACCATACGTCAGTGTTCCGTGCAGAAGTAGTGTCCGGCCGGCCAATAAACGACCTGCAAATGGTGACCTTGCTGAAAGGAGTCCGAAACTTTCTACGAAGCGCCGAAAGTTTGGTTCGGGGCAACTAGTCAAGGACGAAGTACCTCGCGTTGAGTCATCTACACCTAGACCCAGGAGGACTGCAATCATCTCTGCTAAAGTACGTGATCACGCTTTATTTAACCTCTCCATTCAGCCTGAGTTTTCTCAGCGCCCTCCACCCCAACTCCCTACTCCGACTACTACCTCAAAACGTCCAAAGAAAGAGGTACATTTATTCGAGTCCATGAAGACACACCCTCACCATTTTTTTTTTTCATTTTTGGACAGGAGAACAAAGTCTTCTCCCTCCCCCGTTCAATAACAGACACCTACCTCAAATCCTACGAACCCCTCACCATAACCCCACCCCCCACCTCACTCGCAGTCCCACGCAAACTCCTCCGACTCGCCTACGGCGGATCCGACCAACAATTCCTCCAATACATCCAACCAAGCACCAACCCCTCCAACCCTGGCACCGTCCGACGCATGGTATGGCCCCAAATCGAGATGAACCCACTCATGCCTAGCGTCGCCGGCCATCCTGGCATCGTCTTCGCTTCACGCCATGAGATACTGGAGAATCCACCGTGGACGGCGTGGTGTCGGTGTTTGGAGTCGCCAAAGGCTATGTGGTGTTATTTGGGTGAGTATGAGAGTGAGCTGTGTGGTCAGATGAGCGCGGAGCAGTTTAAGGATCAGCCGCAGAAGGTTCGCTCCTCCTCCTTTTCCTAGGTTAATGTGTTGACGAAATGGTTCGCAGGCAAAAGAAGCCTGGGCAGAGCTCTTGATCAAAGGCAAAGCATTCGACGTATACGTAGCCATGCGTGCGCGAATCGCACTCCGGAAACACAACGTCTTCCCACTCGAACCCCAGGCATTGGAAGATGGGAAACCTGAAACGGACGAACAGGTGGCTGAGAGAGCCAAATCCCTCGAAGACGAGGAGATAAAGGCCATCAAACGGAATAAAGGGCGGAAAGTGGATTCGGGGGATGTTATTAGGGCTTTTTCACGTGGGGACGAGGTATGCTTTTTCTTCTTCTTCTACTGTGTTTGTATGATGTGAATGAGGTGAATGGATTTTCAGGCGATCGATATTATACGAATGCGATGCGTTTCGTACGACCACGTAT
Source organism: Laccaria bicolor S238N-H82 (assembly GCF_000143565.1). Classification (NCBI taxonomy): domain Eukaryota; kingdom Fungi; phylum Basidiomycota; class Agaricomycetes; order Agaricales; family Hydnangiaceae; genus Laccaria; species Laccaria bicolor. Next base: position 87,036 of record NW_001889928.1, read on the forward strand.
TCGCGCAAGATTTACAAAGACAGTTCGATAACTACGATCAACTTCTCGAGCGAGAGAAAGAGAAGAAGGCAGCGGAGGGGAAGCAGGGGTCGAGTTCGAAGAGGAAGATGCAGGGTGTGATGAGGAGAGGCGGGAAAGTGAAGGGAAAAGGGAAGGCTCGAGATGCAACGCGGTCTGATGAGGAAAGTGAGGATGAGGAAGGCGAATTTGAAGATGACCTCCAATACGAAAGCCGAGCCTCTTCTTCCTCTTCCCGGCCTAAGCGGAAGAGCACGAAATGGGACGCGAATACTGGGGGTCGGGTTGTGGTTGGACGGGGGGACGTGGAGGAGAACGATGGAAATGTGGAAGTGCTGGATTTGGAGAGTGATGATGATGAGTTGCCTGAGTTGACGGACAGTGATTCTGGTGCTGATAGTGATTAGATTTTAGTATGGAGGTTATCTCGTTTTTGGAAATGTATCTACTCTTGCGCTCTCTGTATATAGTTCATGTATTACTAGTGGTTGAAACAAGGTCGGAATACGCTCATTAGAAGGCGACGATATTCCTCGCCCTCAAACAGGTTGCTTCTCTGGTGGTTTGCTGCGTTGTTCTGGTTTCACGGCACCTCGAGAAAGAAGGGATATGAATTCCTCAAAAATGCTCTAATAGATTATGGTTGGTATCCTATGAATTCCTCAAAGCAAAAAGACTCAAGAAAACCCTGTCCGTATACTCGGCGTGAATATGGGGAAGGGGTGTGCCTGTCAACGTTGTCAAAGTTAGATTGAAATTTGGATGAGGAAAGAAAGATGGAAACATACCTCGGTATTGAAAACATATTCTGTGCAGAAAATCGTCAGTAGTCGTTTCTTTCAGAGTCAGGCTACGCACCATTCAATGGAAGCACGGTTGCATCGGAGAAGAGAAGGTATAGGTATTTCAATGTCTCACTCTGTCAGATGTTCGTGTTAGACGCTACATTCAAGAGTGAAAGAAGGGGGAAACGGCATACCATCAAGAATGTCTCCATCTTATCTTCCAACCTGCTCTCTGTGTTGCTAACATCCAAGATGGAAGCGTACCCGCCCGTCTCAACGCGGCAGTACTTTTCGATTGCTTGGAATATCTTCCAGCCATAGTCACGATAGCGTACATCTCCTGTCAATCGGAAAGCGATGAAGAGGGATTCAACAGTTTCTGGTCTGTTGGACAAGTCAGAAGAATCTGGGTCTCAAGTTCAAGACGCGTACCTCAAGATATAACGAGCATCATAGGACGGGCTAGCCGGAGATCTGCAACAAGAAAGAGGTATTAGCCTTCTTCACTACGACGCAAACTTGACACATACTCGTTGCCCTTGATGTACCAATCCTGCTCTCCAACACGTTCTCTGCCATCGTTTGGGACGTAAAAGTACGCAATTTCAGGAGCCAGTCCACTGCAGCGCAATTCAGTGATCCATGGCAAAAAAAAAAAAAAGCCTCATGGTCACGAACGTTGGGGTATCATAAGTATCCATACACGTCTCAATCAACTGTGACCCAGTCGTCCAATCCCGCTTGCCTACACTCGAGAGGTCGGATGCAGTCGGTGGTATTGGCACACTGCGAACGCGGGCTCCTGTGGCTGTAGCTCCTAGCATCAGGGACCCACCAAGGAAACAGACGAGGTGGTCCTGTTTTGGCTGTAATCGCCAATCTCTGGAAAGAGAAGGTCAGTCTTAGTAGGGGTATATCGAGAAGGGGAGCAACATTTGGTTAGCAGGTCGATGCTGCGGAAGGAGCTCAGCGGTCCACGTCATATGCTTCTTGACACCTTTTAGGATGAGATTCTTGTGGATGGCTTCCATGGCGTCTTCGTACATCTGAGTCCAGCGTTAGTAAATGGATTGTGTGCCAGTGAACAAAGTTATCACCTCGCGGTAGACGGACTCAGTGCGATTCTGTTGGCCAAGAATCAGCAAAAATTAGCTCAGTAATCTGAAGAATAATCGTACAGTTTGGATATATTGCTTTCTGTATTGAGGGCGATGAGATTCAATGTCGCGAAAAAAGAAGGGTAAATCTTACAGTAGATACTCATAATATGAGTCTCCGCGAGATCCCAGTCGAATATCGGATATTAGGAATTGCCCATTATCTGCGCTGAGGATACGGTCAGCACCCTTTCCATCAGAAATAAGGATTGCAAACCTCATGTAGATGGGAGCTAGCCCAGATGGTAATCTCGCAGCCTTGATAACTTTCATGACCTTGACAGGAACGTCAAATGTGGACAACAGTCAAAACGTATAAATTTAACCTTTTCAGCTTTGTGCCAGTACTCATCGTTGTCCGTCAGAAAGCTCAGATACCGAAGCTCAAGCTGGAGCGTCGACGCTTCGGCGGTGCTCACAAGGCTAGCAAGACCAGCTTCGTTAACTCCTGTGCGCATCTTCAGGTTGACCATTGACTTTGGAAGACCAGAGGGAGTGTCGAAAGCCGAGAGCAAACGATCAGCGAGGTCTTGAGCCCGCTCAAGAAAGATAGGATCGTCATCCGAAAAGTGGTATGCAGAGAGAAGACCCCCAAGGGCTCGGATCGTTGTCTGGCGGTATGTGAGTTCCCGGAAGCGTAAATGGGAAAAAGAAGTCTAACCTCAAAGGTATTAAAATTTCCATCGCGCTCGAAGGATTGCTTGTTCGCCACCCAATTTCGTGCACTCTCGTACTCCTCTTGCAGCCCCATGATCTGCATCGTGTCGATAGAATCGACGATGAAGTATCCTATACCCCCCGCTTCTGTGAGATTCGACCCTTTTTTCTCTATTGGGTGGTATTCGTCGCTACCCATCGCATCTCGTTCTGTCGATTCAACTTTAGCTTGAGTTCATTGCGAGGTAGGAGATTTTCTACCGTATGCTGCCCATGCATGCTGCAAGGCAAGATCAATATATGAAAACGAAGTAAAGAACACTGCCCTCCGTACCTTGAAAGCTTTCACGATGGCATCCCGCTTCGGTATATCCGCTGAAAAGTCAACTTGCCTGACAACTCCTCCCGGCACTATTTCCCATCCCTGAATCGTTGAGATGCGGGAACCCAGGAGGCTCTGCAAAAGATCTGTCTTTGGAGGTCCCGGCGTCAGTTACGAACAGAGAAGGTGATGGCATCGCACCTGAAGCCAAAGGAAGAGAACAATCGACACCAGCAAGCTGCCCAAAGTCTTGTTGAAGAATGGCCTGGGCTTGTATTTCCGCGGTTGTTCCAGCTTTGACACGTCAATTGTCTCGACATCATCGTCCGTCGCGTCCAAGGCGCCTCGCTTCCTCAACGTGGCCTCCGACATTGTTGGCAATGGTTAAGGTCCAGGATGAGGAGTGAATCCAGGTATCTGATAATGTTACGTAGTCCCGCTGAACATACGTAGAATCGTTGTTCCCCTGAGCGTGTGGTCCGAGATTTGGCAAGAGAGGCTGCTAGGGGCAAGGATCGTGAGAGGACTTGGAGAGGACCAAATCAAACCGCCCACCACCACGCCAAGCCCTGTTGAGGCATCTCAGCACAAGCGTCGACAATCCAGACTTTACGAAGCTGATATTAGAACTTCCTCGCAAAAAGAAATCCCACACGTTCACTCAGCATCCGTCGTGAGTACGCTTCGAGTCGGAACTTTTCAATTTATAACATATCCAATTGCTAGTTGTCCGGGAATAATGACCTTCAACGACTGCGACCAGACTTCGACGAATGCGAGCAGCTGACCCAACTGTGATCATGACTCGTCGATATCACTCACATCCATTCTGACGGCTTCCATGTTATCCGGATTTAAAGTCCAAGGAAGCTCGACCAGTCAAGGCAAACTTTCGATTTCCATCAACAATGCCGAGACGTACTTCTGGTTGCGCTACCTGATCATCGACTTGAACAATCCCCCCACAGGTCACAATAGTGTGGCCCAGGGGGTGGCAAGCCGGTTCCTCTTTGTTTATTATATATGAAGGGGTCAGTGCCCAATTTATGGATCCTATAAATTGCAGCGCTCATCCTTTGGCGTGCCTCTCCACCAGACTCCATGTTCTCTGGATTTCATCTCAACCTTTTTGGCTCCACAACCCCTCCAATTCTTGATGCGTCCCCTCACTCAGTACGTGTCTGAGTTGTTCCAATAAAGCCTTGACTGATAATAATCTTCCAGATCTACCCCATAATTCCACCTGATTTGAGAGTAGGCAACTTACATCTAAGAAACTCCAAAGAAACTCAATTTGACGCGTCTTCAAGGTGTTCGATGGCCTTTGTGAAATCAAGAGTTCTGCATCGGAAGTCCGAAAATCTCCCAGCAGTACAAAGGTGCGACTCGAACAACGGGGGCGCGCCCTTAGCTCCAACACACCATTGAAACGGGAAACTTCCCCGGACGATGAATTCCGTCCATTTGACTTGGCGGCCCATGTGGCTTTCATGAAGCTCGAAGATGACGGGCCATTTAGCCCCAAATCCACCCCATCTACACCTGTCAGCTATTCAGGACCTTCATCTTTCTTCCCTACTTAATCTGCGTGTACCATAGGCTCGGAAGCCGAAACCAACCGTCAACGCCACTCCAGTGAGATCACCTTTGACGGGCCAACGCACACCCTCAGTCTCGGTGAAGCGTGAGGCAAGTGAGTTTCGCAGCACGAAAGCTTCCCCATCAACACCGTCTACACCTGTAGGAATTTACATCCCTGATATCTCAACTTTATTTGAAAATTGTCACAGACTCGACAGAGAGATTCCGCTCACAAGACGCCAGATTCAAAATCAAAAACAAGCTCGACCAGGACTCCACGGGCAAGCACGGGCGCTACTTTGTCACCAGTACGTTTTTGTTCTTTGAGTGACTGCTTTTTTTTTTCACGCTGCCTTACTTTCAGACCCAACGTCGCGTTACGTCCTCGACATCCTTAGCAAAGCATCATGCTATTCTTTCACTGACGTCTACTCTGCCTGAGCTCTTACGAAGGGGTCATGATGTCTATTTTCGGGACGATAGAATGACGAAGCTAAAGACGTATCAAGCATTAGACTTGATAAAACTGAAGCAACGAGAACTTGAGAGCCGATCTGATCCATCCATTCCCAAAGGATATATACTAGCTTATTATATGGGGTAAGCAATCCTGAGGTCTGCTTTCCGCCACCTGCTGATTGCTGCGCATAGTCTTGGGAAGACCGTCGTGACGGTCGGTTTGATCATTGATAATCCTCCACCAAAAACCCTTTCGGAAGAGGGTATCACTCCGACTACTTTGTGAGTGTAATCCCCTATGTATCCTCGCTTTGGACTTACCAACCTGTGTAGAGTTGTATGTCCCACGGAAGGTCTTCTGTATCACTGGAGAGACCACCTCGATTCATTGTCCTGCGGAAAGTTAGGCGTACACATTTATCACGGGCCAGGAAAGACAATGCGTATGCTCTTTTCTGCTCCGATTGACACAAGTTACTGATTTTCCACGAGGCGCTGCTGATGTGATAGTAGGTCACTTTCCTGTTCTTTATCCCAAGCGCGCGAGGCTAATATGTCGCTACAAAGCTTTGTACCCTTCATCAAGTTGTACATCAGTTCAAAGTTTTCCTACGACACTTAAAGGACATCGGGTTTGAACTTCCAGAGGATGGGCGGCCCCCGGCTAACTATAAACTGACTGAGGATGATATCAGCATTCTCTGGGAGACTGCACCGTTGCTCGTTATTCACTGGTACCGACTTGTTCTGGGTAAGTGAACGATTCTCCGTTAAACATCTGTTAATCTTTTTGCATAGATGAATCTCAGCATATACGAAACCCAGACTGCAAAGGTGCCATTGCCATGATAACTATGCGAGCGCTGTTTGTTCTGGTGCTCACTGGTACACCAATGCAGGTGCGCCTCCTCCTAACTGACGTCCCTTCCCTTCGTCGAGACCTTTCAACAGAATAAGGAACGTGATATTCAGCCACAATTACAACTGATTGGCGTCAGATATATGGGTATGGACAACATTGAGGTGTTTGACAGGCTAGTTACAGCACCACTCGCTCGGGCCAACAGGATATTAGCGCATAATTGCTTGCTGGTGCGTACGTTCGTTTCATACAAGACAACAGTTTTCATTGACATACTCTGGTCTCAGGGTGCAATAAGGGGTGCTATGATTTACAGGCCACTTTCACTGCCTGGCCTTTCGAGTCAGTTAATCGAACTGAGCACAAGACAACCGGATCACATCATCATCGTCGATCTGACAGCCAAAGAGCAAGTCCTGTACGATTACATGTCAGACCTTCCTCTGTTTGGTTTTGTGATAATGTTGCGCCAGCGTCAATGTGAGGTCCAGCCCAAGTCTAAGGTGACTTTCTCTGACGAGATTTGGTTCATAGCATGCCTCGATCCAAGACTCCTATTAAAGCCACTGACTGAACAGGAGAGGAAGCTTCTCGCAACAATGAAACCAAAAAGTGTTGACTTAGCCGCAGCCACCGCGAGCTACCTGGAAATTGATGACGTTCCACTTGAGTACGCCTCCCTCTTCTTAGAAAACCGGCTTACTGATGGATCATACAACCAGGGACGATGAGTGTGATGACGCTCTGGAAGCCACTACCTTACCTTCGAAAGCTGCCGAAGAAACACAAGACTATGTTCTGAACGTTCAACTTCTTCCCAAGGAGTTGCAACCCGTCGCAGACATCTTCGTCGATCAGTACAAATCAACTAAAATGATTCAAGTTTTGAAGATTGTGCATGACGTCAGGGCTCGGGGTGAAAAGACAATCATCTTCGTGCGTCGTCTTCTTCCTCCGAATTCACACTCATCCGCTAATAAGTCCTGTGTAGTCAAGCTTCGTGTCCCTCTTATCTCTGATCGGCGATGCGCTCGCTGAGCGACATACCGGCTTTACTAGTTGTACGTTTCCAATCATTTATTCTTGACAGACTTTCTAAGGAGGCTGGCAGACACTGGCGCCTTGTCCTCGGCCCAACGACAAATGGCTTTGAAGCGGATCTCTCAAGATACACAATGCCAGGTCATATTGATCTCCATCAAAGCAGGAGGCACAGGCGAGTTTTTCGTCAAGATAGTTGATCTCTCAGCTCTGATGGTAAAGCAGGGTTGAACATCACGGCTTGTAACCATGTTATTATTATGGATCCCTGGTGGAACCCTTACGTTGAGGTGAGGACCATTCACCTTTACCTCTCCAAACCACATGAAGGGAACTTTTGTGCCGGCAGGAGCAAGCCATCTCACGTGCCCATCGCATCGGACAGTCGAAGGATGTTCATGTGTACCGAATATTAGCAAGGAACACTATTGAAGAACGGATTGTTGAGGTAATTACTTTCTGCTTATCAACATGTGTTTTTGACTGGAAACGCATTGATTAGATTCAGAACAAAAAGCGGGAGACCATTGAAGCGTTCCTTGACCGGGCTGCTCTGCAAACCCATGAAGGGGACGCTCATATCATCGCTTGACAATTGTCGCTCTTTCCAAAATAGATGTACATCTGGGAATTACAATATCAATTACAACATTAGTTCTGCCAGTGGAATGGAGAGAGGACAGACAACGGGTGTAGCGGTATTTAACACCATAGTACATCCGTCTGGTAGGATATCTGCTACTAAGCAGGAGTGTCGCACATTCAAAGACAGAATCGCGCCTTTCGCTACTCAGTAAGCCAACGCTGCACAGTCACACTGTCAGGAACAGAGCAACCGCTATACAGTTGACCCATAGTTTCCCGCTTCAGACTTTGAGTCTATCGACGTGGTGTAAGTGTTTGTAAAGCCGGAAGCTGCTTCAATGACACTAGCCTTTACAATCGCTTCTTCGACCGAATCTCTCACGACCAGGCGGTGAACAGTGACGGGATTCATCTGACCTATGCGATATACCCGACAAATCGCTTGTTCCTGGAAGGCAGACATCAGGCGCTGTTTTCTCCTTGATCTCCGAGACAACTTACTTCAAGGTAGGGATTCCACCAGGGTTCCATGAATATCACGCTGCTACAAGCTGTGATGTTCAGACCTGCAACGGGGGTGTTCAGGGAAAGCCCAAATTAAGAAAAGACTGAGGACGATTCACCTACACCGCCCGCCGTTATCGACACAATCATAACGGTGCATTCCTTGTCTTGCGAGATTTGGTCCAAGGAAGCATTGCGCTCCTTCGCTGTCATGTCCCCAGTATCTACAACGGGCTGCAGTTAGTTTGGACGAGAGAGGGCAGTGAACTTGTAGTACATTCTGCCCAGGATAACCGCGCATTCAAAAGAGCATTTGTTAGCGAGGGAATGAGGCTGGTAAAGTGAATCTAACACATGCATAAGACGAAGGGGTGGTCGATCTAGCAGAGAGTACTGACGAAAATGATAGTCTTTTCGCCTGGGGTACGATTCTTCAAAATTGTGAGAGCGGCAGACAGCTTGGATGATAGGTATGTGTCCTTGAAAAGTCTTCTTGAACTATGAAGGTCTGGAGGCAGAGATCTGATAGAGATGGCTTTGGATGACCTGCCGTCCTCGAGTCTGTAGAAAATATCATTGAATTGTCGAATCAGGCCAACAGCAGAAATCTAACTTGGGATGCAGGTCTGCAGTTGTATCCTCTTCAGTCACGGGGCTTTCGATAGATAATGCCTCAGTAAGAAGGACGGCGTGGTCGCATGCTTGATCAAAGCATTATAAGATAAAGGATGCGGACCGCCATGGAATGAATACCTTGTCGAAGCCGCATCAACTTGCTCAGATAACAAGAAAAGGACATCGCTCGAACATGTTCATATACCAGTCTTTCGTGATGTGTGAGTGTGATGCTGACAAGTTTCTCAGTCTTGCTCGGCAAAGAAATTATTGGTCTTCCGGTTTCGGGGTTGATTTTGTCCCGAACGATACAAAAGTCTTTCATAATGGTCTAAATAACCAGTAAGGGCCTTATCGCACTGAAAAAAACGGGAGGTATACCAACATCAAGGGTTTTCCGGGCCCCCGGATCCTTGATTGGTCCTTTCTGGCGCCGGGAATAAATTCGACGCTGGAAAATGTCCAAGCGGTTGATTTCCAGATATGTTACGTTTAGAAAGACAAGCAAAGTGAATAAATCGAAAGGAGAGTTCTGTAAGTAATAAAGTCAACTTGGGATCGCAGGTGTTTTGGGAGTTTTAGAGGCAAACCTGAGCTGGAGTACCAGACAGACATAAGCCATGGTCTTTTTGCAATGCCCACAGGGCTGCCGCTAACTTTGTGAATGGATCCCGACCGAAATGTGCCTCATCTAGGTCATGAATTAGCTGTTGGAAACTCAAAGAATCTTGAACTTAAAAAGTCAAGTCAACTTCATCACGTACCTACAATTACGCGATAAAAGCGCCTGTTGTATAACGGCGTCTTCGCCTTGTGGCTTGGATCTTTTGAGACAATACGATGCTGATTGCGAAGTTGACTAAAAGTCGCAAGCTACAAATGATTGAGCGAGCTGTTTTTCTTGGCTGAAAAAGTGTATTACAATGATATCCGCCTTTTCATCTAAATAAAAAATATGTCAGGCGCTGGCATTGTCACATGGACGAAAGCTCACCAAAAGTCGTAGAAATAGAGTCATAATAGCACACCTTGAGTTTCGGAGCAAACTTCTTAGCTTCCGAAGACCAGTGCTTCATGATCCCTTGATTCGGGCAAAGAACTCTGAAGTGACGAATCAGCGTAGCTAGACATGGAGAAGCACTACTTACAGCGTTGATCGAGATTCCGTCCTATTGGGTTTCGCGGGATTGCAGCATATCAATGCCAGTGCCGTCGGGGTCTTTCCGTATCTTTGAACAGCGTAAGCAAAACGGAGAATAAAGAGGGTAGTGTACATACCCCATCTCGTATCCCAAAATAAACCCAGTGTTATTATAGACATTACCATCGCAAACCATTTCACCTTTCTCTCGATTGCATAACCGGGCAAGGTCGAGAGATTGATACCATTTCAGGCGAGTCCCATTCTCAAAGATAGCTACCGATCCATGGTGAACAATCGGTGGGATGTTCACTGGGTTATCCGTAAAGAATGCAGGTAGTTTATCCCAGATGACGGATCTGGAGGGAATGGGGGGTCCTTGGGGTCCCTTCGTGACCTTATCTTTGTCAGTTATAGAGGATGCTCTCTCTTTCAAGGGTCGCTACGATGGGTTCGTCAAAACGACATTTACTAACAAAGAAACACATACATTACGAACGAGTCTCCCGGACTCGGATTCATCAGCACTGTCTTGGGAGGGCAGACTCTCTTTGAGCCGTCTGGGGCCAGGAGCAAACCGATAAACTGTTGCTTCCGTCAAGGAAAATTGAGCGAAGTTGTCCATTGCTGTAGAAAGCTGGCGATTGGTAGCAATCCTTTATTAACCAAAGCCCAGTGACAGTTTGACAGGCCGTAAAGGTAACGTGGTGACACTCTGACAGCGAGGCCTTTATTCTCCAGAGACGTCGTCGCAGAAGAACCGTAACAGGTGGGAGCTCGACAGCAACTCGGAGTCCTCAAAATAAAGGTCTTTGTTCTGCAAGTAGCGGAGTTTGGCCAATAAAGGGCACGAGTTCGGATAATGCCGTTGGTGGAACTCACGAAGTCAAGGACTCGTAGAACAAGATAACAAGCCCAGTGCGATGATAGATACGACTCAGAGGTGACAGGTCTGCATCTGCTGGTCGGTACTCTCAAGCCATTTAGAGTCTCAGCCATTTATCAACTCGGGCAGTCATCGTTACGAAAGTTTCTGCATGTCTAGACTCTATTCTCCCCAATAAGAATCATCAAAAAAGACTTATGCGGATACTACATGACTGACCGTCTTTAAGCAAGGCTCCTGCGCAGCGCACTGAGCGACATACTCGCATAAGTAGCCAATCATAGAGCTGACTGAACCGCAAATCGTCGTGAAGGGCACGGGTTTTTGGACGCCATCACTGATCGATCCGTCACTGCCTTGTTTACATTGTTACATTGACAATAATACTGACAAATAACGACAGACAGAACAACTTCAACTTTACTCCTCACTTGCAAGGCAAAAAAGTGGCGGCAAACTTGCGATTTTCGGAGGACTTTCAATCGTCTAGGATATGCGCGTCAACATTCAATTGTCGCTCTGAAATCCCTCCGGTGACATGAATCAGCTATGGTACACCTAAAACACCTCAGGCTCACTGTCCGGCTTAGGTGGGCCCTGATATGAGCTACGACCTCGGTGCTGCTGACTTACGACCTGAAAAAATAATGTATAGGTCGTTATATTACCATCCGACGCCAGAGATAACATCTGACTTGAAAAGATCGGAGGGATATATTATGTCAATGGTGAAACGTTGTACCTGGCGGCATAACTTGGCCCAAGGCGGTCAACCATTGAGACTCCAGTGATTGTCCACATGTAAATTCAATGCAAGCGCTCCGGTAAATGTTACTCCGAGAGACAATTTCCAGCACATTCTTGCCTGAAGATATAATTGGACGACAAATGGGAATCTCACTTAGTTTGTGGAAAATCGGTTGTATAAAGGGATAGGAATTCAAACCATCATTTCCATCCAAGAATGAGTTCGCAACCGCCTTCTGAACGTTCCAGTCTTCGCAGAGGAGATGCATGTATTAACTGTCGTCGAAGGAAAATGGTAGGCTTCATATCACGTCGCCTGGTCGAAGTCGGTCATTGACGTTTTACCTTCTTAGAAATGTGATGGTGCTCGTCCAATTTGTGGTCGATGCCAACGAGCAGATAGACCTGATGACTGTGAATATATATCTGGACATGAACGCTCTATGGCACAAATTCTAGAAGATAGCATCGCCGTTCTCGAGGCTCGCATTCAACAGCTCCAGGACCCCCAGATGTCCACGACCCCGGCGGCTGTACCGTCGTCCTACGCGGCTAACCAGTCGCCGCCCGGGGGTCTTGCGTTCCAGCGGAATGCCTCACAGTCCTTCGCACGAGAACCTTCGAAGCAGGTCATCGAAAAGCTGTCGGTCTTTCATTTCATATCATTCTTTTTCTGACAAAATTGTTTTCAAAGATTGGATTGCTTTCTTCTACATTCTTCGGAGTTCGGTTTTTTCTTGAACGTTCCTCGCTTTCGCCATTCGATGACCACCTTCCCGCCTGGGCATCCCTCCCGCCCTTCTCCGGCACTCTCATTTGCCGTATACTTGTGGGGAGCCAATCTTTCCCGCGATGCGTCGCTCATGGCGCATGAATCAGCTTATTTGAACCGCGCTGCACAAGAGATCGCAGTAAATTTATCCGGAAATCACCCTAGGAAAATTATTGAGGGAGTTCAAGCAGATGTTTTGCTCGCGTACTATTTTTTCTTCAAAGCGCGCTTTTCGGAGGGAAAGTATTATGTGACATCAGCAGTCTCGACAATGCTCGCTGCAGGGCTACACAGGTTACCTCCCGCCCGGAGTACCTCCAACACAGCCCTCATGATTTTGCCAGCCCGTGATGCTGTTGAGGAGGCGGAGAGAATAATAGGAATTTGGACAGTTCTTGCCTTGGACAAAGCTTGGGCGGTGGCCCTCGATGAGACGCCGAATCTGTTCACGCTCAATGGTAAACACGATACACAAATTGACATCCCATGGCCTCTCGACATGGAGGATTACGAACAGGTTCGATGACCCTCAAATTATATTCAATTCCCTTTACATTCTGTTGTCAGGGCCGGTTTGTCCCGCAACAGACGTCTCAAACCTTACATAAATTTTTGAGCAACATTCCGACTTCAGATGTAGGGTCATCAAAGCAAGCCGTTCATGCGAAGGCGGTTATTTTATGGGAAAGCGTGGCTGATTTTTGCCGCACTTGCAAGACCGGTAAGGGATTTACAGCCCTCTGTTCATCATGGACAATTCGATCCATCTCCAAATAGGTATCCCGCAGCAAGAGGCGACTACTCTCCGTGGCACATTCAATTCTTTAGATCTCCTCATCGAGAGGTTGATCGCATCGCTACCCCCAACGGATCGAATTTCGGCTGTGCCGCATCCTGCCAACGTTCGCAGACTCGTCTTTGCTCTGAGTCTGCTTCATATTTCCACTATCTGTCTACATGACGCCGTCCCACCCGGAAATGAAGTCTCAAAGCAGAAGCGTCTGAATGCCGCCCAGTCTATCCTGGAAATAGTTACTTCGATAAAGCCTCGAAATTTAGGCTATATAAATCCGGTAATTGGCGTAAGTCGCGGGATATGCTTCAGAGGTGCAACCGTTGATTTCAAAGCGTCAGTTCATTTGGGTCAAAGCTAGTAATGTCATCACGACCGAAGTATCTATCTTGCGGGCCTCCCGTGGTTATGCAGACCCCGCCGGCTCGTCTTCAAGACTAGAAGAACGTCTTTTACGAGTTGTGCAGCGTGCCCTTCCAGCAATGCAAGCATACTCGTCTACTTGTGTTTTAACAGGTGAGATTGGAATTTATAAGTAATTTTGGCTTATCTTTTCCTCTAGACTTTCAAGTAAATTCGATCAAGGAGGCGATCAATGCACTTTAATTTTGTCCGATGACCTCGGATGAGCAATGCTGGTTTTTGATTTTCCAACATGACTTGTTCTAGTGTACCTATCCACATTTAGATATGTACTACAATTATGTAGCCCGTCTGAAACGGGCGTGAAGGGTTTAATAATCAGTGGTCGTTCAAATTTCCCTAAACATGCAGAGTAAGACACGTTCAGGCCCAGGGAGGGCTTAACATTTAACCCTCAGCTAGTTTCGGGTGCGGGCTGGGTGCCTTCCAATTTCTTACAAATTCGCTTGTGTGTCGGCCAGGCGTAGCGTTGGCTAAGTCAAAACCATCATTAGTTCCCTGAGTCAGATTCAATTGTGTTCCTCTTACTTACCAATCTTTCGAACAGTAATACACAAGCTTGCACCTGAAAAAAGCAACCAAAATTATGATGGCTGATCAGCGCTGATGGCTGAATGGAGGACAAAATACTTTACGTACTTGGCGCACAGCATCAGACCTTCTTCCTGGAATTCTTGACAATACGCGCATTGTCTGCCATGCTTTGCCTTCCAGGTTGAACTGACCTCGGGCCTCACTTCCTTTGTGCCCAAAACCTCATCGCGCACGCTTTGTGGGGCAGGTTCCTTCTCCCCACGCTGCGCCAGGAGGTTGTCAATTTTCTCAACCTCGCCTGGGAGAAGTGAGGGAACGAATGTCTCGGGAGTGACATGGAAGATGGGGGGCAGCTTGGCTGCTTTTCGACCCTTTATCTGAGAGGGTGTTGGTGCTTCCTTGCCATTGAGGAAAACCGAGTCAATGGCGTAGCCATGCTTTGACGTCGTGTAAGTTGCGCGAACCCTAAGCTCATGAAAAGATTGAACGCATGAAATGTTAGAAACGAAGTACCAGTTAGGCTTTCCCTCTTTGTGGTGAAGATATGTCAGAAGAGAAAAGAACCGATCGGCTTGGTATTTAGTGAGAGCATCGTAGTCGTGATGCGAAAAGTTTCCGCAGTCTACAAGACGACATTAGGGCCATGGACATGATCGCAAGAGCTGCTTACTGCAAGTGGGTGGAAAGATCATCACCACCAGGAATCGAGTGGTTGTCATATCAGTGAAGACGAGATGTCCCCAGTCTCTCTGCTCAAGTATTAGGAGATTCTGCCTTGTAATCCATTACTGCAGCGTACCTCGCGTTTTGCAGATGCCTTCACTAGCTGATGATCATGCCGCTTACTTAGCTTGGAATGGCGTTGAATAGCTTTGAGAGCTTACCTCATACAGATACAAAATGGGAACGTATTGATCCTCGTATTCCGACTTTGTCTCTCTCGCCCTATCAGCACAGTATCTGCTGACCTGGTTGATAATCTTTTTACGTGCGAGAAAGTCATCGCGAGAGAGATCTGGGGCGTCCTCGGGTGACCGCTGGAACTTCCGCGAGACATCGTTCGTGTAGACTCCCAAGTCACGACATTGTATGAGCCTAGTTGTTGCACATGTCCCTGAGGTGTTGACCATCATCATTGGATTGAAACTGAGCGAAAGGGTGCTAATGTAAATAGCCCGAATGGTTTCGTAAGAAAAGTCCACTCACTATGGGAGGCTGCTGAACAAGTCCTCCATGGTGTCAGTGATCGTAAGATAAAAATTCGTGTGGCACCGGGTAGTGAATCCTTGAGATTCTTTGACAGAAATGCTAAGGGCAACGAGAACTGGGGTGAAAATCGTTTTGGAAGGAGATCACGTGCGCATAATCGAGCACAGCACGTGTTCTAATGAGGACAACCTGTCTCAACAGCAGGTTTTGAACACCTTGAAAGAAACGTGTTAAAAATGGTTAATCCAACCGAAGAAAATGCTGGTGAGAGACGCGTCCAAACCTGAACAGACCGTGCTTGGTGACGAAATGTATGCGTCTAATGAACTGTGACCAGATTGTGACGCGACGTGTTGTTAGCACACGTGACCGCGGTGACGACGTTGTGGGCAGGTGAAAATGCCGCAAATTTAATGCGATCAAACATGATCATTTGCAACTTTATCATGAATTTACATGGGGAACTCAGACTAATTCTATGTTTAACAGGTGGTCGAAACATCAAGTCGGATTGGCACCTTTGTATGATCGCATTCTTCATCTACAGTCTCGGAAATGCTCAAGTTTTTCTCTAGTGAATTTCGCTTTTTCAATCCCGAATCTGGAAATCATCCAAGTCTCTTCGAGGGGGGCCGAAGGCTTATCACCTCTGTAATCTTATCACGGGCTTTGAGAATGCTGATTCTTCAGCTTCTTGAGAACAAATCGGTCCCCGAAGCAGCCCTCTGATTGACGCCAACCACCAATCACCGGGCCGACGACGTTCAAAGCGAATTGCACGTGGCCGATATATGTTTACCTGAGGTTGCTTTGCATCCTACCATCTCCACAACACCCACCACCCTACGCGATGTCGGAACAGGCAGACGAGTTTCTGGAGAAACCCCAACCGGGGGTTTTCTCATGGATCGTACCTGCTTTCAAGTCACGGCGAACGATGAAAACCTGGTTCAGATGTTGTGTTGCACTGACCGCCACTCTTGTGCTGATGGTGGACAAGAAAACTTCGCTAAACATGGGGCAGGCTTCTTTCTTTGCTGCGTGCGTTTTTTGGGCCTCTAACATTACGCGGCTGACGTGCAGATAGGATCATTTGTGTCATGTTACCACCTTCGCTTCCACTTTCATTGTTCGTGGTTGCGGCGCTTACTCTCATGATAGGTATGTTTTGAGCGTTTGTCTTAGGTTTTATGTGGCTGACCCTTAGGCCAGGGATGTTGGTTGGTTGGGCTTGGGGTGCTGCCGCCATGGCGGCATCCGCGTCGGTCAGAAATCAGGCGTTGATAGTGCAGCAGCAGAGGAAGCTGCAGTCCTCGTAAGCGTCTTGGAAGCAACACGTTCCCGTGCTAAAAAAAACTCCATTAGCCTCGTGGCCGGAATATCTCCTGCATTACAGATTCAGAAGGGTGTTTTTAGTGGCGTCTTTCTTGACCCACGGTACGTCTTGCATTGCGATTTCGCAACTTGTGTCTAATAGCTCATTTTTAGCTCTTCTGCGGTGTATGGAATTTTCTTCTTCATTGGCACATTTTTTATGGGTGTCCTGCGTGCATTCATTCCCAATCTTGCACTCTTGAGTGTCTTTGGCTGCATTGTTTTGGATATCGTACGTATCTTGGTTCCACACTCCCCCACTTATTGACTCTCACTAGATCTGCACTTATGGACCTTGTGAGGACCTTATTCCTGTACAGTGACCATGACCTTACGGCGTACAGCGTTTCCAACTCCACAATATACCATTGCCAAAACATTCTTGATCCCAACGACCTACTATGTTGCCATCGCCATCGCGTGCCTTGTGTTTGTTTTCCCGGAAAGTTTGAATCATGTCTGGCTGTACGTATCTTACCCTTCAAGAAACAACGGGCTTACATTGATCGCAGTACAATACTGGAGAGAGACTTTTTCACACCTACGCTGGAGCTTCTCTTGCTCCAAAACGAAGTCCTGAACTCACGTCCATCGGACCGCGCAGCTTGGGCAAGGGCGACTGCAAGGGCGAACGGATTTAGAGAGGCTCTTATTCGTGGGACCCAGTCTCTGTTGATCCAGATTGGGACCATTGATCTTGAGTTCTCAATTGGCAGACTTGGGCCTAAAGATCTCAAGAAGGCCAATGCAGAGCTCAAATCTCTCATGTTTCGCGCAGCAGGTCTTCATTCCTTCCAAGTCCTCGTCAATGATATCAACCTTGGCGATGAGAAGGAAGAAAAGGAAGTAGAAGCCAGAGCTCGCCGCGGTGACCAGACGCCGAGGACTGTTGATCGATTTTCCACTCTCCGGCGGCAGATTCAGGAACGCGAGGCCCGCCATGGCAATGACCTGGACACTCTTATACCTATTCTTTCGTCATCATCTGAAAATCTACGGTCTGCATGCGAATCTGCAACGCGAGCTGCCATGGACTGGTTTAAAGCTTGCAATACCGGTAGATGGACCGCATTCTTCACAAAGCTCGATCAAACCCATGTAGAAGCAAGAAGCGCGGGCTTGGAGGAACAACGACGGCTGGTGGAGACTGCTTTGGATGACTTCAGGAACGTGCAGCGCATCAAGCTGCTGAAGCCCTATGAAAAGTTTTTCGACCCGGTAACAAAGAAGTTGATCCATGAGCTGAACAGTCCCGAGATGTTTTCGGCCAGGTATGCACCTGGATCCTCGACAGTGACAATCACTGATGTACTTACCATAGATCCCTGTTTATCTGCTTCGTCTTCACTGAGGCTATTGAGGCCTTCGCTGAGCATATAATGAAGGTTCTGAAATGTGTTGTGGATTTAGATACGCAACGGCCAAAACCCCGATTGTGGATGCCAGGCAGTCTGAATCAGATCGCTCTCAAGATCAGAGGGACCAAGGTTGAAGGAGCTCAAGGTATCATGGCCATGGGAGCGACATCTGATCCAACCTTTTTTGAAGATTCTGATGCGCAGGAGGAGTCGGATTCAGATGATGAAGTAGAGCAACAGCCTGAGAAACAGCGGGAGCCCGAAAAGAAGGAACCCAAGAAGGAAAATCGGAATGGAAATGAAGCTCGTACGTCCATCTCCATTATCCGTGGGGCATAACGATCAACTGCGTGAATGACATTGTAGGCAGGAATCCCGATGCCCTCCCTCCAACGACGGTATTCGGAAGGTTCTTTGTCCGACTTGGCAGCTTCTTCCGGTTCCTTAAATCGGCCGAGGGTATATTTGCTCTTCGGCTGGCAATCGTGTCAGTTGCTCTTTGGATCCCATCGGTTTGTCACACAAGTGCTTGGTTTTATTATGAAAACCGAGGTCTGTGGGCGTTGATCATGGCTCAGGTATGTTCCAACAATTTCGCACCTTGTTTGTCTAAAAATGATGTAGACTGGCCTGGGGGTGTACGTTGGTGATCAAGTGAGAGCCCATCCTGTACTCTGCGCTCCTCTTTTCTGACTATGGCATAGATCGCCGACTTTTTGAACCGTATCACGGGCACCATTCTGGGTTTACTTTGTGCGTTCCTTACATGTTGTAACCCTGTGCTTTAGTGCTGAATGCGGTTGTACGCAGTTGGCATGGTTGCTTGGTACATCGCTGCTGGACGCGGACATGGCAACCCATACGGAGTGGTCATTGCATCAGTTAGCAGCCCTGATTTCCCGTTCTACATCCCAAAAATACAATCATCCAACAGGTTGTTTTCATCGCTCCATTCCTCCTCGGTCGAATTGCCGCTCCTCGAGCTCAAACGGTACTTTGGGCTATAACGGGAGTAACAATTGTATTGAGTAAGGCACCCTTTGCTTTCTATGCAAAGAAAGTTCTTACTCGATCATAGTTACGGGCTACAGTTGGATGAACTCAAATGAAGTAGTGCTTGTAAATTATGGTGTTGGTGTCTCTCTGGGGTGGAAGAGAGCGTTAGTTCACTTCACTTTGATGTGTTGGTCGACTTTACTTACTACTTACTAATACTTTCTGACAGCTTGCTCGTCATTATTGGATTCACAGCAGCGGTACGTTACATGTCGATCATCAAGTTCTAGCATCACTAATCCTCTTCGTTCTAGTTCGTTGTTATGCTTTTGCCATTTCCCGTATCGACTCGTGTCTTGGTCCGCAAAACCTTTGGAGCAACTGCTGCAGAGATTGGGAAACTATTCGCGGGAGAGGTGGAAACTTTCTTGACGGAGGAAGCAAAGGCGAGGACTGCCAATGTCGAGAAGACAGAGTTTGCGGATAAAAAAGTTGAAGACGAATCGGAATGCACCAAGGAGAAACGTGTGCGGGTGATCGCCAAGAGGGTAATCAACGTGTTGGTGTGTGGTAGCGCTTTCTAGTCGGCTTTCAGCAAGGGAGTTGATGTGATACGACCAGGAACGCTTGGAAAAGGTTGCCCCAAGTCTTCAAACCGCCAAGTTTGAGCCCCAACTTCAGCAAGTGTTCTGCAGCTCAGCTCAAAAGGAGTCGACTAACGTTTACGCAGGGGTTTATGGCCTCAAGAACAATACCAACAGCTCTACAAAGTACAGTGAGTTAAAGTGTAGTTTTCTTGCTATGGTTTCTCATAGTACCCACCAGGACACGGGCCCTCACTTCTCTGGTTATCTTGATCACTGCGTTCTCGAAGCTTGATATCAAATGGTGTAGGATACTTGTCAACCGGGTACGTGTAATCCTGACGGCGCACTTCCACAATTTTGACCGTCTTTCTCGTAGACGCCATTCCTCAATCCAAACTTTGTCAGTTCTCTGTAACCGACTTAGAAAGAACGTGACTAACTCCTCTTCAGCTCTCAGACGTCTTTTCGGTCCTCTCTATTCTCTCTGGCGCACTGACAAACGCACACCCCCTCCCCGCATTCATGCCCAAACTCAGAGAGCGTCTGATATTCTACGAACGGCAGTCGGGCATGAAAACGCTAGCCTTGGGGACCTTTGCTGATAAAGTGCGCCGTGATGCTGACAAAGACTCAGAAGCCAGTATATCCGAGGACGATACTTTGGAGTTCACGGCTGGTAGAGTCGATGGGTCAACCATTGGATTTGAGGAGTTGTCATTGGACGTGTTATTGGTGAGCGATACACTTCTGGGCGTAACATGTTGTGCTCATTCGACCACTTGTAGGACGATCAACTGGCTGTTCATTCAACTGGTATGTAATCACACAATGGTTTCTGCGCGGGTATCCTTAATCTGATGAAACCTGATCATAGCTGTCGTGGCACTATCAAGTCTCATCTCTGTATGCTTCCACCACTCCCATTCAATACATTCACTCACACAACTCTACTCTACAGCGCCTCGACGAAATGGCAGACATTGTAAGATCACTCTGCGGTGAAGCTACCTTCCGTGGATTCGACGATCTGCAAAGAGATTACCTTGAGAGAGAAGAGAGAACTCTAGGGAGCGGGCTCTCTGCGAAAATGCAATAGATTACCCAACACTTTCAACTTTGCGGCTACATACATACCACGGACTTATACCACTGATATACCATTTCTTAGACTGTCATTACGCTTTCCTTTACTGTGTATTTTTGGAATTTCGGATACGGTTCCCATGTCATCATTTGACTACCCTGGCCAGCGGAGGGGGAAGCTCTAATAATCACGAAAGCAAATAAAGTTATCAATACAAGTGACTCGAAGCAGTACAAGTCCAAATCCACCCCCACTCCATTCGAATTTCTAAGAGCAAAACTAACCACTCCTCTATTCAAACATCAAAAACCACATCCATAGCCTTAAACGCCGTATTACCAGGCCACACCTTGATCGGAACCTCGCACTCAACAGTCTCAAGCTTCACCTCCCTCCACCCCTCTTCCCCACCCCCATAATCAACACCAACGCCCACGCCACCCGCAAGGTCAGGTTTGATCCCATCATACCCGCCCTCTCCTCCTCCCCCTTCCTCCCCATCTACTACAAATTCATCTCCATCATGATACTCCCTCTCACTATTGTTTGACGTACTCAACAAAAGTAAGGGAGAAGCAAGGAACTCGGCCCAGCTCTTCGTCCTCTGCTGCTGCTGTTCCAGTAGCGCTGCACGATCAGGTTTCTCCAAAGGCGCAACATGGTCCGGAGCCCTCCACGAGGAGCCCCACTCGCCCCTCGGTCCGACCCTAACGAGCGTCTTCATCCTCACGCCCTCCGTTCCGGGATGCGACGTCTCAGCGGCGACGGCTACGAGGAGACAAAGACGGACTTTCCACTCCAGCCCTCCGCATGCTTGCGACGAAGAAGTGCCTATGCGGATCTGAAAAGCGGGGCTGGCGTCGGATGGGATGTCGAGGCAGAAGGTGGTGCGGAGGGTGTTGAGTGTGAAGGAGGAGTAGTGTTCTGCGTGGACGCGTCGGAGGTGTCGTGCTGTTGAGGGTGATGAGATGGTTGATGGAAGGGTCTCGTGAGCTTCTAGGATTGCGGAGAGCTGAAGAGGAAAGCATGATAAAAGACGCGTATGAGGGGAAGAAAAGTCATACCTGAAGCACCCTAGCACGACCCATACGATCATTCAGCTCTACAACACCACACACAGTTTCGCCAAGGCGGAAGGCACACTTTGTGAATGTCAGAACGGCCACCTTGACACCATCCTTATTCACATCATACGAAGCTACACACAAAATCAGTTTTCAAGCTCATCATCAAGTGGACAGAACAACCTACCCTTCTTAGGATTCCTCGTCAAAATCTCAACCGCCTCCCTGCATCCCGTCAACCCACCCTCAGCTTCTGTCTCCTTCTTCCTCATCTCCTCCAACTGCATCACACGTTCCGGATCTACGAAATGAACATGATCCCCATTCACACCGTCCGAAGCCGACTGCACTTCTACTTTTTCCTGATCATCCCCATTCGAACGTGGAGCAGGAAGAGACGCTACGAGTCTCTGCGCATATTCTTTCAGTTCTTCCAGTGATCCATTTTTGAAGGACGACGCGGACGCTACTAACGCCTTTCAACCTCATTCATGTACTTCAATAGAAATAGATGAAAAAACGCACGACTAGTAGGGAAGGAAAGCATGTTATTGCTATTCACAGGTTTGCCCACCAATTCCACCACCTTGGCTTGTGGAGCAGGCGCGTGTGGGTCCAGACGTTTGTTCACGGGCCATAGGATATCATATGGCTTGGGTGCCAAACCCACTGTATTCATTATCAGGCTATCAACAAAAATGAAAGAGGGTAAAGGAAAAAGACACACCTGCAACGTGGTTATACACCCTTATCGGGACTTTCATCACACGACTAACACTATTGGCACTACTTCGCCCAGTCGAAGACGAAGACGAAGATCCAGCTCTACACGTCCCCACCACAAGCTCATACGAAAACGCCAACGACTTGCCTCGGAACGTTGGGGGTAGGTTGTCCGGGAGCGTTATCGAATACGTATCTAAAAGAAGCAAGTCGTCGTATTGGTATTGGGGTATAAGAAAAAGAGAGTTTAGAGAGACGCACAACTCCGTGATTCTCCAGGCTGGAGAGAGAGATCTACAGCCAACATGGTTGGTTGGACTTGGAACGTTGGTAAAGGACCTTCCGGGGTGATAGTATCTACGGTACTACCGCTGCCTAGTAGGCTCACCCCCAGCCCGCGTGTATTGCTGTTGGTGTTGTAGAATTTGTTACTTGGAGGTATTGATGAGATTTGAGCCGATGCTGAGGAAGACCGCCAACGAGAAGCGGAGTTAGGTGGGGTGGTGGTGACTGACGGCATGAGGGACGACGGTGAGAGCATGGAAAGAAAACTAGTAGACGATGAGCGGCCATGACGCGTCCGCGGCGAGGGAGGATTATGTTGGTGTAATGACGACGTAATATTCATACTTCCCCCGCCAATAACATTCTGCTTGAGCAAAGCCGACCGGACTCCATTCAGCGTCTGGAGTTGTTCTGGAGTGGATGATGCTCCAGGTGTGATTGACACAGTCCCCGTTAGCTGGGCATATGAATACAGAATCAGCTCAACGTTTGAGTGTGGCAACGAAGCTGAGCGTGCAGCTTCGGCATCCCCACGGGCTGAGGGCTGGCCAAGGCCTATGGGGGGAGGACGGTGTCGTGTAGAAGGGTATGCGTACACCGCGTTGGACCTTGGGTTTATCTGAGGAGCAGGTGTGAAAGATTCTATTGTTGGCGAGGCTAGTTGGGGAGTGGAGAGGTAAGGCGATTGCGCGCCTTCGACTATGGGATCGAGTGCTAGCGAGAAAGAGGATGATGATGAGTTGGGCGAGTAAGGGAAGGGTGGGACGGATGTTGTTGGTGATAAGACGTCCAGGGAGAATTGGCCGTCGAGGATGGATTGTTTTCTAGCGTGGGGATGGCTTGAGGATAATGAGAGTGCATCCGTTCTTGCTAGAGGTGACGGAACTTGAGGAGAATTGGAAGCTGCATATCACCCATTAGAAAAGAATGTCATGTGAAAACAGGAAAGGCGCGCTTACGCCGCACGTCGTTGAAAGACCGCTGGAAGTGAGGCGCTGAAGTTGCAACAGTACCCACAGCCAATTGTTCCTCAAGCTCAAGAGGAGCAATAGAAACAGACAACGACTTGGCCAACAACTTCTTTCTCCGTTGTTCAATCAAATCAGGCAGATTCTCCGAATTCTGAGGCGTCCTAGCCCGCCCAATAAGTCCTTTCCTAGTTGGCAGATCATCCCCTCGTTTCGGTCGTGAAGGAGGTGGAAGTGCACTCATCCGTGGGGTACCAGGAGACGTAGGAGGCCTAGCAAGCGGCGCAGAGCTAATAGAGTGCGCGCCGCGTTTATGTTGTGGCCGGGAATTGGCAGTGGAAGGACCTGCTTCTGGAGGAGAAGAAGAATGGGTATTGCTGAATGTTATGGTCACGGAGAAGGTCTCCCCCGCAAAGTAGGAGGATTGGGCGGGAGTCACGACTACGCGGACCGCCGAGTCGACATCTTCGGAAGGTGCAACGCTGGGCATTTAGGTGGTTGGTCCACCGGACGAGCACTTTTGGTGTATGAGTTTCAAATCCAACAACCTTGAACTTCGGTTCACCACCACGGCTTCGCAAGAGTTTCCCTACGGGAAAGTTGAATAGCGTCGATAAGCTGATGGTATGCCCCAGCTGGAGCGACTGTTCTTCGTAGCAACGCCTTGCTAAGAGCGCGGTGAGTTCTAGAACTCCAACCGCGTATTCGCTTTGAGAATAACAAAAGGAGTTTGGGCGTCAAGTTGAACGTCAACCTGAATATCGCCACGTTCGCCTGCTCATGTCTAGGGAGGAATTAGAAACAGTGTTTGGACCAACCCTTGGAACCAAATACATTCAGGTGGGCCATCGGGCCGCCGCCGTTTGCCCATTCTCTTGCTGGATATAAACTCGACTCCCTTCAACAGTTGAAAAGGGACACTCAGAACCTGTCTAACTTCGTGTTTGAAACATGTTTATTGATAAGTGATCAAAAGTTTCAACAAAGACATTCTGGCTAACTTTCTAGGGCATTAGACATCCAAAGTGAAATTCCACCTCATCCCTTCACCCGCTTTCACCCCAAATGCATAGTTTGCTGTTTGAGCCTGATAAGGGAAAGCCAGTGTAAACTCCAATTGATAAACACTGTTTAACAACAAACCTATACCCAACTGAGCTCTATATTTGTGTCGAGGATTGAAACTATGGCTTCACTACTAGAGTACCACAATCAAATTTTGGAAACATCTGCACACACAGAAGAGGAAACGCAAGATCACCCACTTCCTGCAAATCTATTCTCCGTGTCTCCATCTTGAGCATAGCTAGAAGAAGGAAGAGTGCTTCTTTTTCCGGCAATGCCTCCTCCGTGGTGAAGGTAGCGGGCTGAGACTTCTTAAAGTAACGACGTTTATAGGAGGTGAAGACGGCGCAGTTTGAATAATTGGCGCAATCAGTGGCCTGGTAGGTTTGAATATTAGCATCTTCACGAATATTAGTTGTACGGACGGTGCATACCGTCCATTCTCGTCGTCCGTATTCAATTGAATACTGGGGGCTTGAAGTACACCATTGCCAGTAACGTTGCCAATCCCTATACTAAATTGAAGCTGTGCATCAAACACAAGCATAAAAAAACGTACGGACCGCTTGAGAGAAAAAACATGTTTGGGTTCTTTCGATTTCATGAATTTTATGCTGACAGTTGTCCCACCAATCTCAAGTGCCTTGTCCTTCCAAAGAATCGTCGCAACCAATGTACCCGAGAGATCAATTATTTCGGTGGAACGACGGCCAAAAAATCCACAAGTCGTGCTTGTTACAAAGCACGGCCGGAGAGAGGCATCCAAGATGGTTGAATTGAGGAGGTCGCGGCCTTTGAATGTGTAAGTGTGCATCTCAATGTGAGCTGAGGGCCATCGGACAAACTTTTTTAAGTTGCACTTTATATATCCCGACCAATGGTATAGCTCCCGCATTTCAACGGATATCTAAGTTCTTCGTCTTCTGCGGTCAGTTGTGTTCGGAATTTTTCCGTACACAAGGACCTTTCGTAACAATTTGTGCCGCAAGTTCTTGAAGAAAAGGTGGCACTCGGAACAATTGCTTTTCGAGATGAGAATTACAGTTTTGGTGAATGATAATTCTCCTGATACTAATGGGAACAATAGGAGATTAGGATCCGAAAAGAGTGTGATTGTCGTCCTTAAACATTACCCACCTTGACAATCGAGGCTCCTCCAGTTTGTGTCGCCATTCCATATGCTGGGGTTCGGCTGGATTGCGTAATAAACGTGAACGGCCGGATGAGGTCTGGGAGAAACATACGTGATGTAGGCAGCGTTAGCTTTGAGTACCTGTCTATATGGCGCCGATTTGCCCTTTCTGCGCACAATCCTCACAGTGCAATTCTGCACCAGTTCAATGTCATCTGGGTGCTTTTTCCTAGTGAGTTGGTCGATATTGCGATGGAGGTGAAAGAAGAAGTCAACGAACAGAGACTGAGGGGTTCCGTATGATTCCGGTTCCAGAAACTCCACATTCTCTTTTTGCCCTTGCTCATCGAGGACAGTCGAAGACTGAGGACTCGTCCAAACGTTTTCCACGGTGGATACCGATCGACTCGAGAGTATTTCAAAAGCACCGCCCATCACAATAGCCTTCAAGCCAACGTTATGAACAGTCGAAGCAAACGCCTTGATGGGAATTCGTCGCGTCGCAAGGGATCATATAGTCGTGAACTTGAGAAAATGTCGGATGGACGAGTCAAAGCAAAGTTGATTTTGATTTTGTTTAACACCTTGTTGTAGCTTGGCTGCTACATAGTACCACCCAACAACCACCACTGAATGAATACGATCAATATGTCAGTAAAATCCTCCTATTCTGGCTGATTCTTACAGTGTTACCAGTGGTAATGAACAAAGATTCAGCTCATCGTCTGATTTGAGTCCCGCCACCGGACTCACGCCAAGCGGGACAGCCAATAACCACGAACTCGAGAGGGGAATCTTTGCAAAACCAACGAACAAGCCAAGTGGAACAAGCGCAGAATCATCCGAAGAAGTATCTAAATGGTCAAAACCCTTCAATCACCTTCCAGACGAACTAGTCAACGAGATATTCCTCCACTGCGCCTCCTCGCCGATTGAGATTTGCGGCGACCCACCCTGCACTCTATGGTCCCTTGCACAAGTAAGCCAGCGCTGGCGCACAATAGCGCTATCCGAATCCAACCTCTGGACATGCATCACTGCAGACCTAGACGTGCTACCCCGGGCCGTCGTTCAATCGAACCAGCGCACACACGCATTGCTCAACTTTTTTCGAGGGTGCCTTCACCGATCGCGTGACAGGCCTTTGTATCTACGTGTCAAGGCTTATCGGCGTCTTCCACCCCTTCTTTTCCCACTAACCGACCTCTGCTTGGCTGAAGCTCATCGATGGCAGACGGTGTCGCTTCACTTTTCTGTCATAAGCAAGCTTCGGCAGAGTCAAGGACAACTTTCCTTGCTAAAGGCTCTCAGCCTGAACTGGCTCGAGTACCGCCCTGCGTTCCCAATAAACGCTTTTATAGCCTCCCCTCAGCTCACCCACCTCACCCTCTGCAAACTTCATCGCCCATTGGGTTCGTTAATCCTCCCCTGGAACCAAATAACACACTTTGAATCCATCGTACTGCGGTACGGCGCAGGAGAACTCGACAAAATCCTAATGAGCATGCCTCTCCTCGAAGAGCTCAAGATGGTCTGCGGGATGTTATTATTCCCAATGTCGGATCACAACGCAACCATCAAACCCATCTCCCTACCCCACCTCCGCTCATTACATGTCTCCGGGTGCGAAGAAGCCCTCGACCAGATCCTCATTTCACTCCACACTCCCAGCCTGAAACACTTTGCTCTAAAAATCACAAACCACTCATCAAGTCACGGAACGCCTTCCCCAGATCTGGTCGTCTCGGCTTTTCTAGTCCTGCACCTCAGATCAATGTTTACGCTTGACTCTCTATCCATCGACGGACTACCCGTTCAGAGTATAGCCCGGATCCTCGACCACGTACCGAGCATCACGCGCCTCTTTGTTCGGAGCCCAGGCGGCATAGAGCTCTTCCCAACATACCTCACATTAAACCGCGACACCACCACAAGCAGACCATTCTACCATGAATGGGGTCCACTGAGCAGCTTCTTCCTAGTGCCCAATTTACGGGACTTGGTCATGGAAGATACGTACACATACACAGACTCTGCAACGCTCACCTCGTCCGCGGGCGCGTTATTGAAGATGGTCAAATCGCGATTAGACCCTCAAGCAGACTCCGAGGGTCGCTTGGAATCGGTCAGCGTGGTGGTCCTTCTTGGCGTTGGGTTGTTCGATTTTGATACGTCGGCGTTTTATGGGTTTGGGGAGGCTCAAGGGGTCAAGATGAATGTGGATGTGAGGCGGAAGGGTCTTCATCAGCTTTCGGGTATTGTGCCACGAGACGAGGACAATTATTTATATCCGGAGAGGCAAGACGGTCACTAACTATTTACTCGTAGCATTGTAGCGATGCACGGCAAACCCCAGACCCACGAGAATACTGCAGCCATTCTGTCGTCATACAAGAGGAGAAAATCAATTTCACCATAATCTAGCATTGCTACCACAAACTGATGATACCGCGGGTCAAATATGAACGGGACCTGGCATTATTAGTAATATCTGGCATCGTGAGTTGGCCTGAATTGTGGTGACGACTTCATAACGTCCACGACTGTCTGTAATGCATGTTGAGAGCTCATAATGTTGGATAGGGTTTTCCCCAAGTCACTGATGTAGTAAATATTATGCATATTAAGCAATTACAAACGTATTGATTCCAGGAAACGACGGAGTAAGGATGCACTCGTGACTAACAGAGTGGAGGAGGGGTGATAATGCATTCCTGGCGCTCGCCTGCGTACTTGGTCTTCAATCCAGACTAAACCTTCCCCGCCCCCTTACACGCAGCCCCGTTCGGACTGGGCGCACTACCGCCACCGTGACCCAACCCAAGCAGCTTGCCCATGCTCGCCCGTAGGGACTCATACACGGCCACATGAGGTGCAGGGCGGATCACGTTGATGACGTATTTATAAATTAGGCCTGTGGATGGCGAAAAGGTGTATGTTGATTCCCTAAGTATCCGCTGGAATCAGATCTAAGTCAATCAGAGACGTATGAGAGAAGACGCACACTATCCACTCCCCAGGCTTCCCACTAACCCTGGCGATTCCCGTAATGTTCTGCCGCACAAGAAGGCTCTTCTCCCTACCCCTCTTCGTCACCCCCATCTCAGCAGACCCTCCCAGCGATTTCGTCGTCGGTGGTGAGGGCGCGTTCACAACGACTTTTGTCAACACGACTGCAAGATCCGAGTACAGCGTGTTCATCGTATGTCGCACGAACCCCAAACAGGCGAGGTACAGCTGAAGGCCTATGGATACAGCACATTAATTAGCATCGGGCGCTAGGGCAGAGCATTTGCCTTCTACATGGAGGGTCTTGGGGAATGGGGCTGGGAGTGGGACGGGGGGTGTATAGAACGACTGAACGAATGGGCTGTAGATGGACTCTGCGTCGTCGTCGAAGGTGAGGTCATCGAGGGGATTGGCGCTGGCTATTGGGATGCTGGTGGATGGGGCTACTGGTGCCCCTGTCCTTTTGTCGATGGAGGTGATGAGTCCCGTGGCGAAGAAATCGGGCAATGTTTGTTGTAATACGTAGATAGCGCGTCCTGCATGTCGATGAGTATGATTGTAAGTGCTTGAACGGAAAAACGAACGGACCTGTGCGAAGCTCCCAGTCTTGGTCTGGTATTTCAGAGGATGTTTTTGGGTCTGAATCCGGGATGGAATCTGGAGGTTTGCTGGAGCGTAGGCCAAGATTGGAGAAGCCGGAACGGTAGGGCGAGGCGAGGTCGGCGGTGGAATGGGAGGATGTTAAATGATCATATGTGAGAGATGGTTGTGAGACCAGTCGCCGTGGTTGACTGCGAGCAAGAGCGAAAGCAAAACGTTGGCTCACAAGCTTGCGGGATGAGGAAGAGGCAGATGCATGGCGACTGAGCATGGTGGAAGGAGACAGACAGCCAAACAAAGAGGAACCGACGACAAAGCGCCTCAAACCTCCTCCAAATACCCTTGAACAATCAAATGCTCAATATCCGCCCTCCTAACCATGAATCTCTGCCCCTTCTTGAAATCAATACTCCCCAGCTCTGTCTGAATAACACCACAATCCCTCACAACCCTCACAAGCGCATGGATATCCTTCGGCGGAATCGTTATACTCGCCGTGACATCCAACTCGTGCGTAAACTCGCTCCGGAACTCCATGATTGACGAATTATACTGCCTTAGATAGTCCACCTCATGGGGCGACATCCTTCCCCTCAGCTCCTGATTGGATAGGATATGAGGGAGTGCTCCGCCCACGGACCAATATAGATCCCTCAGTCGATCAACGCGGTGTGCATGGTAGGCCAGTAAGCAGCGCTTGTTGCGGTTGATCGCGGTTTGGATGATGAGCAACGCAGGAGGTGGTGAGCCGCCCTCGAATGGGATGGCGTCGATGGCTTTTTCGAGGTCGCGCTGCTCGCGGATGAGGGATCGGACGAGGGTGTCGTTGTATTTTAGAAATGTGTCCGTCTGCGTTGATCGACGCGATTCGAGGAGGAGTTGGGTGCCCAGCTCGCCGTATTGTCGCGCGTCGTTCATGTGTAGAAGCAAAAAAGAGTCACACGTGATCGACGCGTAGCTAGTAGTAAAGGGGATGGGGACAAATGTATGAGCTCCTCCGTCCACAAAGGTATTAGAACAATATTAGAAACCCCACGTAAAACTACTGTGAGTTTCTTCACATAGATAACGGTACAATTCATGGCATAAGTGCTATGAATCACAACCCTCAACTCAAAGCCTATCATATATTGTTATGTAAAGCCAAAGTCTTGTAGATTAGTAGACAAAAGAGTTGGAAAAGTCATAACCATAAGCATGGCTGGGAATTGAACCTGGAAGCCATCTCTACCATTAGATCATGCAGGCTTGAAAGATTGGGATCTCAAGCTGGCATAAACATCCTACCAGTGGCCTCTCCAATGTTATGTGGGCTTTGCCGATTGACGAGCGCTATCAATTCGCACTGCGCAGCGACATCAAATCATGCAGGGCACCACCCTTCCGCTTCACATCCACATTTATCTTGACCCCTTGCCCCTCCCCAAACTCCGTCAACGCACAAAACGCCGACGTACTAGAATCGGACAACCCAATTTCAAGAAAGGCCACCACGCTGACCGATTCCAAGCGACCCTCGGAGTCTCCTTGAGGGTTTAATCGCGACTTGACCATCTTCAATAACGCGCCCGCAGACGAAGCGAGCGTTGCGGAGTCTGTGAATGGGTACGTGTCTTCCATGACAAAGTCCCGTAAATTGGGCACTAGGAAGAAGCTGCTCAATGTATCCCATTCATGGTAAAATGGTCTCCTTATGGTGTCGCGGTTTAATGTGAGGTATGTCGGGAAGAGCTCTGTGACACCTAGGCTCCGAACGAAGAGGCGCGTGATGTTCGGTACGAAGACGAGGATCTCGACTATACCCTGAACGGGTAGTCCGTCAATGGATAGAGAGCCAAGCGTGAACGTTGATCTGAAGTGTAGGATTAAAAAAGCCGAGACGACCAGATCTGGGGAAAGCGTTCCGTGAATTGATAAGCGATCTGTGATTTCTAAAGCCAAGTGTTTAAGGCTGGGTGTGTGGAGTGGATTGAGGATCTGGTCGAGGGCTTCTCCGCACCCTGAGACATGTAATGAGCGGAGGTGGGGTAGGGAGATGGCTTCGTTGGTTGCGCTGTGATCCGACATTGGGAATAATAACATTCCGCAGACCATTTTGAGCTCTTCGAGGAGAGGCATGCTCGTTAGGATTTTGTCAAGTTCTCCTGGGCTGTACCGCAGTACGATAGATTCAAAGTGTGTTATTTGGTTCCAGGAGACGTTCAACCAATTCATTGGGTTAGGGAGATTGCAGAGGGTGAGGTGGGTGAGCTGAGGTGAGGCTACGAAAGCGTTGATTGGGAGCGCAAGGGGGTATTCGTGTGTCAGGCTGAGAGCCTTCAGCAAGGGAAATTGTCCCCGACTCTGCTGAAACTCGCTTAAGAACGGAGATAAAGAAAGATGAAGCGACACCGTCTGCCATCGATAAGCTTCAGCCAAGCAAAGGTCGATAAGTGGGTAAAGAAGGGGGTGAATACACTGTAAAGCCTTGACATGTAGATACAAAGGCCTGTCACGCGATCGGCGAAGGCACCCTCGAAAAAAGTTGAGCAATGGTGTGCACTGGCTCAGTTGGACAGCGGGTAGCAAGTCTAGGTCTGCACTGATGCATGTCCAGACGTTGGGTTCGGAAAGCGCTATTGTACGCCAGCGTTGGCTTACTTGTGCGAGGGACCATGGAGTGCAGGGTGGGTCGCCGCAAATCTCAATCGGCGAGGAGGCGCACTGCAGTAGAATCACAAAACCGCTTTCAGCCGCTTTCACCGCTTTTGAAAGCGTGAAAGCGTGAAAGCGTTTCCGCTTTTGGAAGCCCAGTCCCTTTTCTTTCAAAAGCGGTTTCGGCTTTCAAAAGGGACAAAAGGGGCTGCAAGTGGTCCAAAAAGGGACCACGAAAGAGGTACAGCTTTTCAAAAGGTGACTTAAAGAGGGTTTGAAAGAGGGTTCAAAGCGAATAGATTTCTAATATTTGTAAAACAATGGTGCTGATTACTAGAACGACGTGACCCTCCAGTCCATCCTCATCATGATCCGCTAACGCAATATCAAACTGTGGCCTGGAGAACCATCGCCGAAGTAGTCTATCGACGCCGAACACCTTCAATCAGCCCTAGGATATCGGCGTGCTTGCCTATGATAGCTTGAGCGGCATATTGCGCTGCAGCTTGTGAGGGGTCCTGGAAGAAGTGGATGTGCCGGACGAGTTTGACGTTGGTCATTTTGTGAGATGCAAGCATGTCGAGGAGGAGAGGCTGTCGGTTTCGATGGTCGGTATTTCTTCGTCAGCTTTCAAACCAAATCACAAATGAGGAGGACGAACCTACGTGCGATGGTTGGGTATATGCAGGCCGTGAAGCACCTTCACGTGAACTGTGTTGGATGTGAGCACGGATGACGACCTGGGATGGGTATTAGTTCTGGACTAGAGTAGAGCTCGGAAAAAGGTAGAAGAGGGGTGCGTGACAAAACGAGGGATGGAAATCGCCAGGGGAGAATGGCAGGGATATGTAGGAGGGAGAAACGTCACAGGCTCCATGTGGGATGATGGGCAAAGAGAAGAAAGAGAAAGGAAGCATAGCGTACCGTTTCCACATTCCCTCACCACCTAAATTCTGCGACTCGCCATGGCATCGAACGCTCGTCAACTTCCAGCACGCCTATACCCGTTCCTGTACTATCGAGCTCCAATCCAGATGTTGACGACTGGGAAATCTCAGACTCCGATACGAGTGGTATAAGGACGTTGTTCAGCAGAGGTAACAAAGAAAGCCTTACCAAGCCCTCAATAGGCTCGCCGACGAAGCCTGTGTGAGCCCTCTGGCAATGGGGATAACCCTTGAGGACAGCATGTTGTCGGGGGGAGTGGTTGTGGCGGTTGTGGTGGGTGGTGAGCTTTGTGGATTGGCATTATGGTGCCCCCTGTAGCGTTGCTATGAAGGATGGCTGGTTGGCATGCAAGAGACAGCTGCGATTCAAACTGATCGTAAGTGGGAGTGTTTGTCGAGATGAGGAAGAGAACTTACAAAAAAACAGACGTTATACCCCAAGAGTGGACGACGTCGACCACTAATGAAAAAGAATGGGAAGGGAGAGTGGTGCGATGTTCAAGGAAATAGAATTCAACATTATCACATGATGTCGGAGTTCCAACGGACTTCACGAATATTTTGTCCTCACTCTCAAATCCCTCCAATACCTTAGATTCCTCCAACTCTTTTTACGTTAATAAGTATGTAGATCATCATGCACACGAAGTAGCCTACTAACATATATGTTGATCCACTGTCTAAATTCCTAAAGAGGTGAAAGCTGTTGAAAGCCAGAAAGCTATCACAAAGAGGTCTCAAAGTGGAAATGAAAGCGTCGTGAAAGTGAAAGAGGCCAAAAGTGAAAGTAAAAGTGCTTCTGAAAGTGAAAGAGGCCAAAAGTGAAAGTGAAAGAGCTTGTGATTCTACTGATGCAGTGGAGGAATATCTCGTTGATTAGTTCTTCTGGAAGGTGATTGAAGGGTTTTGACCATTTGGATACTTCTTCGGATGATTCTGCGCTTGTTCCACTTGACTTGCTCATTTGGTTTGCAGAGATTCCCCCCTCGAGTTCGTGGCCATTGGGTGTCCCGCTCGGCGTGAGTCTGTTGGCGGGACTCAGGTCAGACGATGAGCTGAATCCTTGTTCATTACCACTGGTAACATTGTAAGGATCAGCTAGTAGAACAAGAGGATTTTACTGACATATTGATCGTATTCATCCAGCGGTGGTATGTAGCAGCCAAAGGAAGGGTTTCGATCGCATGGGCGTTACAAACACAAAATCATACTTCGACTCAACTTCGACTCGTCTGGCATCTCACATTTTCTCAAGTTCACGATTATGCGATCCCCTGCGACGAACTCCCGTCAAGGTGTTCGAATTGCCTCTTCACAACTACAGGAGTGTTTGTGTAACTACCCAGCGAACTGTGAAATATGGAGTCACCAGGCTTAGCTTGATCATGAAGGCTATTGTGATGGTCTCGCATTTTGACTTCTACAAGATCAAAGGTCTGCTTCAGGCCTCTCAGCGACGCGAGAGACATTCGTCCTTCATGTGCTCGTGAATCGTGATCCCTCCGCCTTCGTGGATAACTCCCCTCGCCTTGAAGATTCGCGACATGACGGCGTGCAAGTGGCAGAGCCCCATGCTCTACCCGGAGTCAACGCCGCCCATGTCACGTATGGTAGGCACAACACCTTTCCTCCAGATCTTATCCTGCCATTAACGCTTATTATGTATTCTAGTCCAACCCCAGCATACGGAGTGGCGACACGAACCGGTGGAGCCTCAGTTTTCAAGGTGGACGACAATCGCACTCTTTTCGGTTCCTGATCTCCTATTGTCCCCATTACTACCAGAAGGAGAATTACCATTTACCAAAACTGCAATTCTTACGCGGAAAGGCAATTAACCCGGGAACCACCCCTTTTCAAGAACTCGCGGCGCAAATTGTTACGAAAGGTTCTTCTGTAAAGCGAGGGAAATTTTCGGGTACAACTGACCGCAACAGAAGGCGAAGAACTCAAATTACTGCTGAAAGACCCAACAAAATACAGAGCAGATGAATTTGAGATGAATTTGAGATGAATGGATTTCAATAAGGGTAATTATTAGGAGAGCTTGCAACGGACGCATGGGGATTTTGAATAGTACTACTGGAGCTGATATTTTTCAAGTTCTATTTTTTTGTGTAGACTACAGCTCCTCCCGCGGGTCCAATTGCCTCCGGACATTGAGGGCTTGCCGGGTGTGGACATTTGTCAGGCCTTCATGCACCATGATTCACCGGGAGAGGGCCCTCACATTCAGTTGATTTAACATTTATAAACCGTACAGGCCCTGCCAAATCGAATTAAAAAGAGAAAAATGTACAATGTAGTTGAAAACCCTGAACCTATGATTCATTGACGGTGGAGGAAGCTATTGAACTAGGGGAGAAACGTCAGGATGTGTCAATGACAGGTAAGAAAAGGCGATCTTACATCGTCGTGAGAGACAGAATTCGGTTCGCAACCGCTCCCTGCTTCTCCTGGTCCAAAGCTACACTACACGGCATGCCGCATTCAAGTCAGATCCAAGTCCACACATAATATATTTGGCAAAGGGCTTACGAAAGTACGAGCCAAGAAGCTGTTGTACATGTTATTGAAGTCATCGTCACTGCGATTCCGACATTTAGAGTGACGCAATCTACAAAGGCTGTTCAGAACTCACCTAGGAATATCGGAACCGTGACTCTGCAAATAGTTGTTAAATGCGGTCTTGAAGGTATCTTGCTTAATTGGTCAGCCAGCAGGAATTTGATTTCAACGACTAGCAAACCTCTGGTGAAAGGTGCGTCGCCGTGACCTCCCCCGCCGTTAAATTCTGCCATGATGTTGCTAGTGACGCGGCTAGCACTAGTAATCGACGACGAGAAACTTGAGCCGTCGCAGTTTTTGATGATGCTGTTGCAACACAACGCTCCGAACACAAGGGCCACCTTGAATAAAAATTTATAACACTTCATCTCAACAAATAATTTTTACATACCGATCCACAAACGGCGGCGATGGCACAAGGAACAAGAGACCAGAGGTTAACTGGTGTCGCCTAAATAACGACTTTTTAGCAAGATGCACATAAATCTGTCAGAACAAAAATACACACGATAGCGCCCAAGGCAGCAATGCATGCTCCTGCGGGAACCTGGCAATACCAGACAAATTGATCAAGGCAAGTGGCCCGCTCTTGGTAATAGCGAAGAGTCAGGCTCGTCTCGGTGGGGCTTGGGATGTATTCAGCGTAGTTGCTGGTGGCACTCGTAACAGCCAGTTCTTCGCGCTTGAAAGCCCCATCCGCAGCGGGGTTACTATCCCAATTGCGCACATCAATGGCGACGGGGTTCGCCTTGGCGAAGGAGATGGTGAGGGCAGCTGTGAGAATTTGGAGGACGAGCATTGGAAGTTGATGATGATTTCTTCTCGACAGTATCAAGTCCTTATATACTCGCGACATTGGACAAGGTGTTGAATATTGCATTTTTTACTTCACCGCCGGCGAATGAATTGTACATGCACCGATTGCTGGTGGACGGTCCATCGGAGAATCACAAATTTGGCAGAACAAGGATGCCCTATTGCGCTGAAAAAAAATGAAAAGAGAATTAGAGCGACTCTACACAGCCGACAAATCAGGGAGGTTTTGTTAGGTGGTAATGATTCACCGAATTATCGCGTAGAACCTCGAAGGTCTTCAACTTGAACACAGCCTCCATTTAGTGTGATAGATGTTGTTCAATGAAGACATGTCCATGAAGCGGCGCCAGAGATGCCCGAGGAAGGGCGCCCATTAAATGGCGAGGGGTGAAATCCGAGTCCTTCTCCTAGACACCATTTTTGAGGGATCGTTGGTGGCTCAACTGTTGCAGAAACATTGTTCGTAGCACAGGACATCCACTATCGTTTCCGGATCCCTTCTTGCTTCAGGCTGACTCGAGTCGAATTTCGTTTTGAACATTTTCGACGCCCGGGTGAAAAACTGATGGGGAGAGAGGCTTACACGGCGCGTCAGGGAAAGCCTGTCCCTATCCTCACTAAGATATGTAATATGAGCGGCGAGAATTGAATCTGCCCAGTGCCGTGAAGAGAATGCTGGATGCAGGTGCCAAGCTTTCAGTCGGCCGTAAGTCAGGACCGGGCCGCCCGGCTCCCATATATGTGCATTTTGAAGGCCTTCTCGGGTGACGAGGATGGCAGTCCGTCTGCAGAGACGCGTCCTGTCGTTCGACTCACAGATCCTATGAAAGGTACCCAGCGCCCGACATCGCGTTGAAGATTGGACAAGGCAGGTTTGAATTGACGCGCATTGAGGCCTTTTCGGACATGAAGATGGTAATCACCGCTCGCATCGCTCGCACTGCATGGATTTATTCAAACGACGAAGCGTATTGTAATGCTGTGAGCTTCTTGAACTGAACTCTCCCAAACCCCTCCAGAAGTCATCATGGCCATGGATCAACTCGCTTCTCTTGCTGGCCTCTTTGCTGTAGCCTTTCTTCGACTCCTCTATGTCCAGCTCCATCATCGCCGACACCAGGACTCTTCACCTGACAAGCATCCCATTCCCCAGCAGGATGAGGAGTCGCAGCCTCTCATTGCGCCTCCTCACGTTGCGGCTCAAGTGTCTCTGACATCACGAGGAAGAGTCATATGCATTCTGGCGGCCATTGCATACATTGCGATGACAATCTTTGGTAGGTTCAGAATGAAGGACCTTGTAGTTTTCGACGCTGACCGTTAGCTACGAAGTTGCCATCGTTACCGTAGAGGAATATGGAGGCCCAGTCCTCAAAGATAGTAGATTCGTTTTCGGGAGGGGAGGGATGATCACAGTCGCTGTAAAGTCCTTCAATCCCCTTGCGACATCTTTGCTAACACCCAGTTTTGCCTAGCTAATCGTGTTGGCGAGAACTTTGTTCTACCATTCCTCTGATCTCCTTCTAAATCTCCGGGCGGACGCAGTGGTACTTATTGCCATTCCGTATGTCATGGAGGTTTTGGGGGCCCCTGTCGCTCATTTCCCTGAGAAACGTCTCATGGACTTCTCAATCTCCGCGCTTGGGACCGCGTGTTTTTTAGCAGCTAGAGAATGATTTGGATTGCTTTACAAGTCGTTGATGCCGAGACCCGCTAGCCTCCGGGCAGCGCTGGCAACTGTATATCTTTATTTTACGCGATTACAATCCCTCCCTGTTCAGTTTCTTTTTTGGATTTTGCCAGCTCTCGCCATCGCCCTTTCAACAGGCGAAACCTGGCGAAGGAGAATTGACAGCATCGCCACGTTGTGGTATTGTTTGAAAGTTGACGACAGTCACCTAAATTCTGGCCATTGTTGAGCGAGAAAAAAAAACGCTGTCAATTGGTAGTTGGCCGGAGAACATATATCCAAGATTCGGCGGCCTGACGACAAGTAGCTAAAATACAGGAGAGTAGAATTGCTACAGAACTTCAAAAATGAAGGCGAACACAAGATGGCACAGAACTGTCAAGGCTACGATTATTCCAGCAGAAATAAGCATAAAGTTGACAGCATGAAAGTTTATCATATCCCCGTAAGACTTGAGGTTGTCCGATGTTGAGATATTGGAAATATACCCCACAATAAAGTCGGGTGTACCACTCTGTAGAAGGCTGGCATAAGCCTGGGCGGCCGAAGCTTGTAACGACTTTATTATAAAGTAAAGGGCTGCGATCCAGGGAATAAGGTCCAGGAGGGCTCTTTGCAGTTTTTCGAGCACAGTTCTAGAAATAAGAACGTTCCAAATTGGGGTGAACTCTTTTTCTAATGAAAGATTCGGGTTAAGTAACTCGTAAAATTTCCTGTTGAGAGCAGTAATTTCACTGACTCGCAGGAGGGAGCCTAATAATGATTTGAAGTCTGTCCGTGGAAGGTTGGAACTCCCAAAGCTCCGAGATTTGTGTCCACGCATCCAGTCTATTGAAATTGTCAACTCCATCTTCTACCACATGGCTGTTGAGAGATTGGGTATCCATTTCGTTCAAGTCTATGTCTACCTGCGGAATGTTTTTGTCAAGGAGCTTGAAAACCGACTATTTGGCCCACTCACTATCGACAGCGCTAGCGCCCTAGCATCGATATGTTTCAATGTGCACAAATTCTCTTCCCGGATTTTGACCTTCAGGTCTCCAACAACTTTGTGATTCTCTATCCCGATCGGAAAAACACTATTGAGGTCCTCGCCGAGGATCCAGCACAACAGTGTAATCTCTGGCATTGATGAAGGGCCGGGTCAAAGTGCTTTAGCAATGATGGTACTGAGGCGAACGAATGTTAACAGAGAGGTTAGAACGTAGACGTTGGCTCGATAAATGGTCCCAACGCGATAAGTAAGCACAGGGAACGCAATGAAGGGAGACGAACAGGCGAAAAGAAGAAACAACGCGCCGAATCAGTAACTTCTGAGTAGCGCCGGCATGGTGGCGTTCCAATGGGGACATCCGGGTGCTTTGCCGCTTTCTTTGGCGCTTGACAGATCGTCGTGCTTCGTATCCGACAGACGCTCGTGCATACTCAAGGAGAATGAATTGGAGTGGGAGTGATTGGTAGGTATTTACCAGATGACAACCATGATCTTCCTACAATTGTACTGTAGAAATTTGACAAAAAGAAAGAGAAAGAGGCTACGATGTCCGGTTGATACGAGGCGGGAATCGTTTACGGTTGAAAGGCACACCTAGTTCAACCATTCCCCGCAGCCGCCATAATCTTGATGGCGTCCACGACCTCTCTTAACTTCGCTTGTACCGCCATCGAGCCTGAGACGCGATTATAGTGCGGTCGCGCGCAATCACAGAAGGGGCTAAGCTTGGAGTGGCCGTGTCGTAGGTGTAAACACAAAACTGGGGACCAAAAGCACTGATTCCGTGTAGGGTGCGTATTGGGATAAGTAGTGCTGGAAGCGAACTCGCGAAACCTGCTACGGCGTCCGCCTCATCACGTCGGGAGAGGAGACCAAGCACACTAGAGCACTTCGACAAGGCTGGCACTTTGCAACGACGAATAATAAACTGGGCTGTGAACTCGAGGGAGGGAGGCGCTTGAGCTGGGGACCACTTGATGATAGTGCTCTTGGTGAAGGAATAGTTCGGTGGAGATAGTGATGAACAGCTCCTAGAAATCGCCCTCCTCGAGGTCGTTGCTCAAACTTTTTGAGGTGTGACACACGTGACAAATCTGCACATTTCTTTGGCTTTCTTTGCCATTTCAGTGAGCTCTTGGGCTTCCAACCTTTTGCGAGCTTCAGACACATTGTTGCCCGTCAGCCTGTCTGAATAAACAACTCCCTTATAAATCGCCGTGGGGGGCGTTGCAAAACGACGCAGGGAACAACCCCGAACCTTTCATTCGTAAGTCTCAAGATCGTTGACTGACCTTTCGTGTGCGTAGGCCGTGATCGCCGTCATCTCTGGCACCCGCAGAGCTATAGAAAGAACATAAGTTACATAACATTTTTACATAATCAAATAGTATCACTGACAAGCGTTGCTTTCAGAAAAGTTGAACAGTTTTCTGTCCAAGGTTTATGCTCCGCGGAATGTCGAATAGTGAGCAAATCGCTATAATCAACTGACTTCCTGGATGGCGGAGGCTGTGTGAAGAGTGATTAGAAGCATCGCGTTGAGGATGCATTTTTAAATTCATAAGTCTCGAATTCATTTTGTTATTCATTCCCTTACCTCCTCTTTTTTTTTTGTATATCACTCATTGCGAGATCTTGGACTCACCGCGGTGGCTCATTTTCTGAAAAGACGTCTCGACTGTCGTAGATTTCTTGGTTGAACTGGCTGAACGGGCATTTGACGCCATGGCCACATGTTTTTCAGCAGCTCAATTTCAATTGGGCGCTTAGGGCTGTAGGTTAATTTTATACAGCGATATT
The DNA here is from genome assembly GCF_000143565.1 of Laccaria bicolor S238N-H82. Classification (NCBI taxonomy): domain Eukaryota; kingdom Fungi; phylum Basidiomycota; class Agaricomycetes; order Agaricales; family Hydnangiaceae; genus Laccaria; species Laccaria bicolor. The sequence continues at coordinate 127,821 of NW_001889928.1, forward strand.
AGTGACCCATCCGACAGTCTCTAATTTAAACGAATCGTAATCGACTGCTTGCGACTCCACTCTTGAGCTTGAGTTCTGATTATAGGCTTAGTCTATTTATAGACCACCCCCATTTGCAATTCGTCGTTGCTTACCTAAGAACCCCTAAGAAGCCTTTTTTTTTTCTTCACCAGCTGCCATCCAAGTTCACAAACCCTTGCGCAGAAAATGCAAGAAAAAGATATGCTAGTGAGGTTCTGACGACATCCGTACTTATGCGCTTAGGCGCGGCCATTGACAAGCAATCTATTCAGGGATCGTGTGACTTTGTTCTGTCGTCGTTTCAATGCAACGCGTCGACAGCTTCTGCCAGCTTTTTTTTAGCCACAGACGACTGTTCACCGTGATTTTTTCTTTCTTCTTTACTTCGCAATTGAGCCCTTCAAAGACTACTTCCCCGTCCGTTCTTTCTGTCTTACACCGCTCTCAATCGTTTGACCATCCTTCCAGTGCGCTGAGTGATAGCTCAGCAGATGGTTATGCTCGTGTCGCGCGCTGTAGCTACGGAGCAGGCCCTGTTTCCATTATCATCAAGCTTTCAGAACTGGACAACATTCTCTGGAGATTCCCACCCTTTCCCCCTCAATGACTCGACGTTCAGGCCGACCCATGAGATGTCGGGGTCAGTTCACACCTACGCCCCTGCGCCCGACGGCAGGCCTTCCATGAAAGCACACTACCCGAAGGGGTCGTACAGACCTGACGCCGATCCCAGGGGTGGTATGTCATTTTACGCACCTGGACCAGCGTCCGTTAACCTCTCTACCGCGACGCATGCTACATTTGCATACTCCGTGTGGTTTCCTGCTGGATTTAACTTTGTCATGGGCGGGAAGCTCCCAGGATTCTGTGAGTTCCACTGTACGAATCCTCGAGTGGTGATCACTGACAAGAGTCGTTCAGACGGCGGAGAGAATGAAACGGTTGCAATGACCTGTTCCGGGGGGAGCAGAAACACCGCGTGCTTTTCGGCGCGCCTGATGTGGCGAACCAATGGTACTGGGGAGATGTACACATACCTCCCTCCAGCCAATGAAACGGGTTTCTCTGCAAACGGCAAGTTATGCACATTGCCGGATTCAGATTGCAATGATACGTTCGGGGCTTCTATTGGGAGAGGCAACTATACTTGGACGCCTGGGCAATGGACCACTGTCGCTGAGCGCGTGAAACTCAACGACGTTGGAAAGGCAAACGGAGAGTTAGAACTCTTCTTAGATGGGACGAGTGTGATCAGCGTCAATGGTTTGGTTCTACGAGGTACGAACCAAGGGAGGATAAGAGGCCTTCAGATGCAGACCTTTTTTGGAGGTGAGTCCTTTGTAATCTTTCCTATTTAACCGTCGTTTTCATTGGCTTTGTATTGCAAGGTCATACCCCGGACTGGGCTACCCCAATAGATCAAGATGTTTATTTTTCTGATTTCTCTGTCGCAATTCTCAGCACTCAGGCTGCTTCGAAGTCAAATGCGCATCCAAAACTTACCAAATGGACCATATACCTTTCGATGAGCTGTTGGGTCGCTTTCTCGGTCATTTCGGTGTTCTGATTTTTTCGAGAGGAAGCATAAACGTGGGCGAGGTTGTAGAACGACTTGATCTTCGTTTTTTCCTATCCTTGCCTCTCATAAGTATACCATAAGGAAAAACGAATAATTTGAAATCACCGACAGGTCGAGTGTTTTGTTCTGGTTAACCATTAAAAAACAACGGCAAACAGGGCGCTCTAACTCCCTGACTCGGACTACCCACCCTTTCCAATGGCCATCGCTGGTCCTGCCGCAGCAGCACTCGCCTCATTGAAACCTGATCAGGTTACTTTTCTACAATCTCTCGAAAAAGCTGAACTTCACGCCCACCTCAACGGTTCTATACCCATTGCGGTCATCCAACAGCTTGGCAAGGAATACTTAGTAAACTCTCCATCATCCACACACGGCGATGCAATCTACGCCACGATAGAACGACTCATTTACGGTTCTGAGCTTGAGACGATAGACGATTTCTTTTCGGTATTCCCAATCATCTATCACTTGACGTCGACGCCTGAAAGCCTGGCTTGCGCGACGCGTGGTGTTCTGAATGCTTTCCTGGACGGTGACCATCCGCAATGCAATTATCTTGAACTTCGTACGGGACCAAGAGAGACGGAATACATGAGCAGAGAATTGTATATGCGAACCGTTCTGAATGAGGCGGAAAAATATGAGGAAAAGGTGGGCGTAATTCTGAGCTTGGATCGCAAAACTGGCGAAAAGACTTGGCAAGAATGCTTGGATATAGCACTTAAGCTAAAAGGAGAGGGAAGAAGACTTGTTGGGGTTGATCTCTGCGGCGAACCATCCATGGGGAACGTTGCGGATTTTCAAACATTTTTCTGTGAAGCGAAGAAAGCAGGATTGGGTATCACGTTGCATATCGCCGAGGTGAGACCCCTTACAACTTAAAAACCCCTGCGCATACATTTATACCCATATTTAGATCGTTTCTAGCACCCCCGAGGAGACTCTGAAGCTCTTGTCTTTCCAACCCGATCGCTTGGGGCACGCCACATTTCTCAACAAGGAAGCTATGGATATCGTGATAAAAAATAACATCTGCGTTGAGATCTGCCTAACTTCTAATTTATTGTGAGCAGTGTTCAACATTTTTTGTCGCGAACTTTCCAAATTGCTATTGGTGCAGGTGCAAAACAGTAAGCGCATTGGAGTCCCATCACATTCGTCAATACCTCAAGGAAAATCATTTGATCGCCATTTGTGTATGTCCCTTTTTTTTATTATTTGGCGAAAGTCAATCATTGAGTATATTACGCAGACGGACGACATCCTGCCTTTTCGTACTTCTCTGTTGGCGGAATACGCCCTTCTTCTTGCTCCATCTCCGTTAGGCCTTGGTCTTACTGAGGACGAAGTTAAAGAGATCGGGGAAATGAGTCTGCGGGCCAGATTCAAAATGGGATGACGGATTGCTGAGCTTTAGAGGCTACCATTATTAATATTGGTGCGTTCCCATTTAGACATGAAGTAAGTTGTGTGCCCATAGTAAGAAGAAAAAAACTGACCATCGTACACGCTACTTTAGACTGATTATTTGATACCCAGTCTCCATTGATACGATTTTCATTTATTTGTGAGGACAAGGAGGTGGTGATTGACACAATTCACAATTGATAGCGGCATCTCCCAGTCAGGTGTTCAAGTGCTTCCCTATCGCGAGAGGACTCCCTCATTGACCATGCTTCAAGATAAGCTTCTCCTTCTGTCTTGTGGTGCTATGGTGCTTAAGACGATATCGATATGCACAAGCTTCTAAGTTAAAATGCTGGTTGTTGGTTTTCAAGGCGACGAATCTTGAAATCTAAAATCATCCGATAACTTGGAACAACTCGACCAGTATCATAAATCTGTAAAAGGGCGAAGCATCACCTACGAATGCATAAGAAAGCGCTCATTCGTAGCTAACAGTGACAGTGGTTCCGGTTATCGTGATCACCGTCGAACCCTAACCCCAAATGGACGGTGATGATTATCAAGCCTTAAGTATCCTCTCCTAACACTCAAACCAACCCAACTCCAGCTCTCTACGGACAGACACCACAATGGTCGCACCAGGAGAATATTCTCTTCGTCTTCAGAAAGGTATCTGTCCCCACGCCATCCCCACACTGACCACTAACCATCCGGACAGGCATGACTGGTGGTTTCGCGCCCCCAAATCCCAGCGCGATCGTCACAATGACGAAGCCCTCTAATGTATCTTGTTTGAACATCGCTGCTGCCACTCGCGAACCCGACGCCCCATCCCTTCAAGATCTCGCTCCCAAATCGATTGATACCTCGAAAGAGCACACCGCGGAGCTCCTCAACGAACTACACGATATCCTGCACAGCATCCCGACTGAGTCGCCTCCAGGGTCAGAGGATATTTATGGGCTAGACACGAGCATCGCATGGGGCAGCGAGGATCTGCAGTGGATGAATTTGGGGCCACAGGGGTGTGCTCGGGAGCAGAGCTCGGTGCAGCCTACGCCGGAGGACAAGATCAAGTTTAAGCGTGCAGTTGATATCGTCCATGAGCTTATGGGGAAGGATGAGTAGACGATGCGATATTGGGAAGGTTTAGGATTATGACAAGGATTAGCATGGAATTCACGAGATTCGGATTGTATATCTTATCAAATATTTGATTGGCTTCTTGTCCTCTTTGGAAAGACTTCTTCATTCCGTGAGGCGAGAAACTTCAAACGTTGACGAAACCTGTCAATTGATAAGTACTTCTAGATCTCTTGTTAACCACCACCGACTGATTGGCAACTCACCCTGACGAGCACTTCCATTTGATCCTAATTGATAGCGTCAACAGAGCAGTCATACTAATAACTGATCCCCCTATGAAAAAGAGTTGAGAGGCTTTCATAGAGGGAGTGGGTCTTAGACGAATCACTGCAAAAGAAAGCGGCCAGTGTAGCACATTGAATAATCAAGTAGGTTCGCCGCATTCAGAATTTCATCACATTTAACGCGTCGGGTAACGTCTAGATGACTGAAGCACTGATACTGCCAAGCTGCTGAAACTGTTAGCCCAAAAAAACTAGATGCAAGGGACCAACGACGAACATTTTCCAGGACTCATTAGCCAGTTGCAACGGATAGGCTAGGCCTTTCCCGTTTCGATACGAATCTGTTGTGAGGTGCAGAGCACGCATGAAAGTCAGGAGGTGAAGGAATTTAACTGAAGGGATTCTGTCAACCCTGGAAAAAGTACAAAAGCACATCACGTGAGTATTTTGGGGACGCGACTTCCGAAATTAGATCGACGCGTCGCGTCATGGCTTCCGCTATTGGGCACTCGCTATAGACCATTGGCCAACAATCGTAGAATTCATTGTATTGCCAATAAAATTACCACTTTAAGTCTCTGCAGACGACATCTTTAGCTCACCACGGGCTTCGACAGCCTCACTTCTGGACATATTGTTAAGAGAAGGGGCTGTTTATGTGAGATGGACGGTGGATACGATTTGGAACGAACGCGCCTTTCTCGCACCTGGGACAAAGGGGAGTTGGTATTTTATTTGAGAATTGTATAACACAGTAACCGGTCGGCGATAGTCAAGCGATAGTGCGTATCGATGTGTTGTGCGTGTGTTGTGTCCCAGTTTGTAGAGACAACTATATATATGACATACCAAATTTTCATTCACATGAGCCACTCAATGGCAGAGTGAATGTCTTTTGCCAGTGATGGCCGAAGTACTTGTCAACTCGATTCACGCGCCGGATGTGCCCCAGTACGCCAAACCGGTCCGAATCTCGAAATAACGCGTGTAATACCTGGCTTGCCAGAGATCCATCATCGTTTGAGCGCCTTCGTCATGGGAAGATACATTGACAATTGCAAGTCCATGCTTACTATATATAACTTTACAATGTGTTGTGTAGGTCATCGTCGATTTCAGATCTGTGAGGTGGTCTGCACTCCAAGATAACAGGAGTCTATCTCTCTAGCTATTGAGTGTAGAAGGTGTTGAAGGGAGCAGAAAGGATAATAAAGGAATGATAAGCTCAGGAAGGGAAGACGTGTCGAAGCCCAGGATTGAATTTTACGGCGAAGGTTCTGTGGTCCCGTAGTAAGTCTAGATAAAAGATCAATGAGATATGGGCGTGTAAGCGTTACGCACTTGAATATGTCGAAGCGGAATCTCCGCAAGCAGAGATTTTTATCGTGTTTTGGCGGAGGCCGGGAAGGTATTATGGACGTCACTTTAAGACGTTTGTCCTCCGAACTCTTGGTTTCTTGAGTGCTAACAAGGGTTTCACCAGATTTCGGGACAGCGGGACACTCGTCCTTCAAATCACCTGATCGGCTGGGAGCGCCGGTCTCCTCGACCCTTTGTTCAGACTCTGTGAGCAAAAGGACGTGAGCATTCCGCAGCAGCAACGAACCATGGAAAAAAGTAGCCGCGTACCGACGTAGATGGAACATTCGTCCCATGAAATCACGGCCGACCCTCGGAGTGGCGACGGCTTTCCGCCCGTTCGTGGTTCAGCGGATCGACGTCTCTTTGAATGCGATCGCGATGGTTTTCCATGTCTCCGCTTGTATTCGTCGAATACATGGGGGGCTATCCCGCAGATGATCTCGCGAGGGGTCGGTTTGAAGTTGGCAATCGCGGCTGCCGTCGAGCTGTATATTTTGAGGGGTCGGGAGGATGGCCCAATGATGATTACTGGAGTCTCGGAGAGCGCTTCGTCGACAACTGAGCAAGGGGGAGGGGCAACGTCGACGGATAGGAATTGAGGGGGTGGAAGGATTCCGCCATCGTCTGCGAGGGGCGCCTCTGCTGCTGCGTGCATAGGGCAACTTGTTATGACAAAAGAGGTCAAGGAGAAGGGGAGGTGGTAGTGGTAAGTGATTAGAAGGTCAGGAAGTGTAAAAGTGTCGCAAGTATTTGCTTACCCAGGGAAAAGTTGAAGGACCGGCATGACACGGATAACGTTTTCACGTAAGATATGAACAAGGCACGGCGTCAATGGGAGGACGAGAAGCAGAGATTCCAGAAGCACTGCCGCATCGATGCAGCATGCCTTTTAATTGACACGCGTCCACGCTACCAGCGACTGTTGCACAACTGTTGCAACGACGGTAGAATCATCGGGGAAGCTGAAAATTGAAATACATCGGCAAGAGGTCACTTGAAAGTGGCATGAGACGTGTTATCCAGGTAACAAATCGTCATTCAACCGAGGTTGAAGAGAGGATGATGCGAGATGGTGCGACTGGAGGCGATGCACGAGCGAACCGCCTAAATTTGGAGGTAGCGGTCTTCACTTACATAAAAATGAACGGTGCGCACTGACATGTACTGACAACCGACAGGGAATGATTAATTTGTACGTAACGACAATCAGCGATAGCGGTGGCGGGAAAAGTCTGCCGTAGGTATAATGGAATATATTGCGTGGAGGGGCTATTGTACAACATGCTGATACAGAAAGAGTTCGGGGTTTAGAACTTGTTTCGCTTTCGTAGCGGTTTTGCTATCGTGTCTTGTGAAGCCCTTCATAGCACTCAGTCAATGGTAACATGTCGAAGAAACGGATCACATACTTTCGGTTCTTCCCTTTCACGATATCAAAGGGCTCATCCACATCCATCATCTCAGAAAATCCGGAAGCGCCATACACACGAGATCTACCCATGGCTCCTAGACTCTTGTCCTTCTGCTTGTCATAAACGTCCTTCAGATTCGCCTGCAGTATCTTCTCGTGCTCCCGTTGGTTGATCTTCTTCGCTGCGGCGTCATCTGCAATAGAGTTGATCTTCCCGTCAAGGGTTGCGAGAACAGCGGACGTTGTCTCCGCCCTAGAATGTATGAGCCCCTCAACGACATGAAGAGAGTCGAGTAACGCACCAGCTTTGCAAGGCGAATAGCACCTGTTCCAACTTCCCCGGCTCAAGGTCTCTTCCCATCGTGTATTCCACTTCCAGCTGCTCCTCTTTCTGATCAAGTTTCCCGCGCAGGATGTCGAGATAGATAGCATCGATGATGAGATCTTCTAGCTCACGAACATTTGGCATGTCCAAGGCTTTGAGCAGATCAGAATACGGGAGCAGCTAAACCAATGGTAAATGACCGAGTTTTCTGATCGTTCTAGATATGACTCACCCGCCGTTCCGCTGCTAGAGAGACAATGGTCAAGTGCTTCAATTTGATGGTTTGTGCCGCGTTCAGAGGCGGCAGCGCATCCTTATATCCTAAGATAGCCAGTCAGAGATTGAATGAACATATGTCTCCTGACGCACGAAGATAATCCTGATATGTCTTGTACGCGAACAGCTGTAGGAGTGATAGGAATTTCTGGTGTTGTTCGTTCTTGCTTAACTTAAGCAGCATGTCAATCAAAGTTCAACCCCAAAAGCCTTGTCGTGCACCTCCTGGATGTTCGGCAGTTCCAGCAACTCGGAGAAAACGAAGACACCTGGTGCGGAGGTGGCGTCTTGAATCAGTTTTGCGGCCGCGGCGCCCTTTAGCGATTTAGCCATTAGGAGGAAAGGCTCAAGTTTTGCGGAAAAGTTCGATCCTGAGTCCATTTTGAATTATTTCAGCGTGGGTCTTCCTTGGCTATGCCCGTTCGTGTCGTCGTTCAATGAAGCTGGTAATGAACGGGACTTGATCCAAGGACACCAATAATAAATAAGAACAAACAACTCTCTGAGCAAAACTCATCCGACCTTCATTCGCTCTCTGGCATATCCGGGACATGTATTTAGTATTGAAACGCCGGGTAACCTTGTCCAGGCTAATTAACGGAGCTCCATTGGAGCCGAGCCTTCGAACGGGATTTGGGCCGGGGTAATTTTGCCAGGTTACTCAAAGTTCACAAAGTTCAAGTTGTCTGCCTTCGATATGCTGAAGGCCGACGGTGTCCCTCTCGTAGTGCAGCTGAGCGCTCTCTATCTCTTCCGAGTGTCAAGAAATCTCCCAAGTTAGTGTTGGCCGAAGCCGATATCATATTTACGTTGACTTGCTGACAGTCAATATAGGACGACAGACATCTAAATCTATGGAAGCCAGCCCAATCCTGGCCGGTGACCACTTGGCGACGGCGTTCTTCACCGGGTTACCGGTAGCTTGCGTTCTTTGAGCCTGTTATTTTCCTGTGGCCACTTGCGAAGGAGTCGTTTCATAACCTCACTCCTTTTCGGGGAAAGTATCTTCAGGTAGTGGCGCTGGCACTGAGCATAATCTCTCTCAGCGGTCGGTTCTTCTTCCCTTCATGATTAGGAATGATACGACGAGCTACAAGACATCTTCAAATATTCTGATATATCTTCCAGTCTTTCTCCAGGATCATGATGGAGATTTTATTGAGACTTCTACCGGCGAGCATGTGGGGTCACAAGAAACCATCTCAAAGCCATCACATCACAGACCTGGTACTACACCCATATTCTTCTAGCAGCGACTTCTCTAATCCACATGATGATTGTTCTCATGATTGATTTGTTCAAACCGTTCAATGGGTCCGATCAACATCCAGTTGATTCTCCAGTCAATTCTCCATTACGCTGGCCTCCAATAAGTCCACTGAATAATACCATGCATTCCTTACGACGAGGAAATTGCCGCTAGGGCACGGGGTTATGGGGCTCCTTGGCGGTATCAAGCGGGAATTACGACGTGACATACGACCTAACTTCAACCCCCTGGACGTTCTTGACTCTATTCTCAGAATAATAATCCGGACTCTATGGAGGACGTTGTGAAATGGAGCGTCCGAGTCTCGTCATTACATACAGAGGAAGTACTGCGTGGCATCTTTGTTTTCGTTACAAAATTCAGCAGATCAGTTACGATAATGCGGAGGAGTCGGGAGATAATTCTCAGGCCAACGGTTCACAAGGTGCACTTCGCGAACCGAATCGTCCAACGCTTCTTGCGAAGTCCGACCACAAATTCCGTGTTTAAGCCCTACAGCCGGGTACCACCGACGATCTGGCAAACCCCGTGCTCGAGCGAACAACCCGAGGAATTCTGTGTGTGTGAGTGTGACGGTGGTGCTGAGGGCGACTGGGGCGTAGTAGTTCCCTGCATGACAAGTCAGTTGAATGATTTGGGCTGCAAGGCTGGTGGGATGTGAGGTAGAGGTGTTCGACCACCAAATCAAGACATGGCGGTCGCTTGTGCTGCTGTAGGATAAACCGGCAGTTCGGGGAAGATGGTTGACAATGGTCGTTATCTGAATAGGCATCGTAGAGCTGCCCAAGAACCGCGGAGGGGCAGCCATCAAAAGTGGTAGTTTTTGATGGTGCGGTTCCTGACCCCGACAAGAAATCGTGAGATAAGTAATCATTCAGAAATTCAAGTTCATGCGACACCCGCGGCCATCCTGCCTAACAGACGCTCCCTGAGTTGGATCAATTCCATCTGTTCGTTGCGAGCATTTCGCAATTCGTGTCGTGCAAGTTCGAGGTTCTTATCGAAACATTAGTTAGCGCAACCACCTGTTGCTTCTCGACTTACAGGTGGTAACCCTTGAAAAGCAGCGACTTTTGCTCGTTTGATTTCAATCTCTTGTTCCAGAAGTTTGTTCTTTTCCTGTTGTTTGATCAACTGAGTCACAGTTACTCGTGGCTCTGGCATTTCCGCCTAAAGAAGAGCTTTGCTCTCAGCTAAGAGCTTGAAATCGCACAGGTAAGACGTTTACCATAGCCGCTTCAAGTTCTTTATGGTACTCTTTCGCCTTCTTGAGGAGAACTTCTCTCCTTCGTTCGATGCTTGCAGTATTCTCTTCTGACGATTGTCCAGACTTGATTGTCTCATTCCAGCTAAAAAGAACACGATGAGAAAACGACCTGCAGAGACAATTCGAAAACACAACTGAGATATTAACTGTAGTTCGTGCTTCGTTGACGCGAGATGGATTTTGAGTTCTTCCTCGGCAAACCTCAGCCGGTTCAATGTCCTCGAGAGAGAGAACGACTCGTCGATAAGGCGGTAGAGCGCCATCGAGTAGCTATATTTGTCGGTGATACACATACAGGCCTGACTTTGAATCCCACCTTGCGAAAGAAACATCGTCGATTCCGAGGAGTTCAACGACGTGAGTGAGGATATTCAACCGTTCTTCAAGTTCAGCTGGTAGCTCTAGGTCTGTGCGGCGAGGTCGTTACGGGATAATCATATTATGAAAATGAATAAGCATAACCGACCTTCGTCCATCCGGAAGAAATTAGATCACCAGATATTTTTTGATCAGGAGACTGTAGTGAAGGGAACGCGTAAGGACGCGTACACAAAGCCAAACAATTGTCAGCATTGTTGAACGTCAGTTTTGGTTCAACTCCAACTCTAACACCTTGGTGCTCAACGTCGAGTCTTCGTACCCACTCCTTGCTCGACGGCGACGACATATCTTTTCTTTACCATCACCCACATCCAACGCCGACAAACATGAAAGTAGTAGTCAAGCACTGGCACGCCGTCGCGCAGTGGCGGTGGGACATCGGCACCGCGGAGCAAGAAGACGCCGACAACGACAACGAAGGCGACGTCTGTGGTATCTGTCGGGTCCCTTATGAAGGGTGCTGTCCGTCGTGTAAAGTCCCAGGGGACGATTGTCCGCTCAGTGCGTCTCTATTCGTTCTACCCCGTACATTAATTGAATGTAACTCATCTTAGTCTGGGGCGAATGCACACACGTCTTCCACATGCATTGTTTGCTGAAATGGATAGGAACAGCTGCGTCGAAGCAGCAGTGTCCTATGGACCGTAGAACATGGGGTACGTCGTCGTCCTTACTATGTTTACAAAATAGGCGTGCTGACACCCTTGTCCAAAGTAACCGCGGAACGGAAAGTCGGCACTACGACAGCCGCATCATGACATCTCCGAGCATCCACTAGCGCCCTATGGATCCCCGATCCCAATGTATCGATACCACCAACGCCTGTATTCTTCCTATCTATTCTCATCAAGACGCCTCCATATCATATTATACCCATTCCCTTCAAGTTCCCCATCCAAAACCACCCAATCACCCATCACGGGCCTACGTAGGCAAATGTAATATTAAATAATTGAACAACCAGCATACAGTAATGATACATGTAATAATCTCTCTTTTTTGTTTTAGCAATGCATGAAACCCACTCCCCATCGTACCCAAAAAATCAAGAAAAGAATGTGGCAGTCCGTCGTATTCTCCACACGAAGGCGAACATAAAAAGGGAAGGAAGAAAGAAGGGAGAAAAAAACAACATTTGTGAGAAAGCGAAAAGCAAAAAAAAAGTGATACTTTAGACGAGGCAGACAGAACCCGCGAAATTGTCCATTCGTAATCGTACGTGATTCCAAGAAGAGGGCCGAAAATCGGAATCAGGTGGGGGTGAAATGTTCGTTGGACCTGCCGTCGTTGTTTGGTTGGGTGGGTGGCGCATAGGCATTGGGCTGAGAAGGGGAGGGGGAAGGGAAGCATTAAGGGAGGACATAAATGAAAGGCCGAGAAAAGAAGAATGTGGATGAAGAGGGTGTTGCATATCTAGGGGGATTGGGATTTGTCGAAAGTCGCGAGCGTTTAGTTCCGCATTGGCATTAACTATTACAATTTTGTTGTAAACGTCCGAGGGTCTCTTGTGCGTTTGCGTCGTCTTAAGCAGCCGCTTGTAATGTATGAAATTCTTGTGTGGAGTCGTCTGCTTCTCTGAGTCTTTTGGTGGGGTTATCTCCGTTTCCGTGTAAGCTCTTTCTTGTTCTTGTAAGTGTCTTGGGTCTTCAGTCTTTCATGATGGTGATGATGGGATACATCCTACTCAAACCCGGGGAGAGATGCCATCCATATCCGGGTTTTGTAGAGCCTGCACATACACAACGTGTTAGCCAACATCACGACACAAAGCCAACAAACGCACCGGAACAGCTCTCTAACAAGCTCTCTGAAATCAATCCTCTTCTCCGCGATGAAGTAGAAAGTCAATTTACGACGGTCCCTGCCATTGAAAAGCGTTACAAAGACGAAAAAATGAAAAAGAGTGGGTTTAAACGCGTACCACTGATACTCTGCATCAATGACTTCCATCGGCAACTTCTTCGCCCTAACTTTGCTCTGGCAAAGCTGCAGCGCCTTGAGTTCGTCCTGCGTTTTAGCCAACAAAAGCCTACAAAACACCTCAATCAAAAACCACAAAGCCAAAAAGGAAACATACTGCGTATCCTGCGGCCCAGCCTTCCCATATATCCTCTTCGGACTAATCTCCTTCTTCCCCGTCGTCGTCCCTCCCCCACCAGCAGCACCACCAGGGCTAGTAGGCGTACCCCCCACCACGTGTCCCTGTTGCCCACCATCACCACCAAACCCAGCCGCCGCCCGTTCCCTCTCCATCTGCTGCTGCTGAAACGATTCCACCTCCGCAAGCGTAATACTATCATTCACAACCTTTCCCAAATCCTTCCCCCTATCCGCTTCGACGATAACCAAATCACCCACATGGATCTCCTGCGATAAATCGGTGAGGTAAAATAAATCCGTTCGGCCTGCTTTGAATTCTACGATGAATAAAGGCCAGGAGGAGGGTACGGAGTGCAACGGCACGCCTTTTCCTAGATCTGCAAAGTTCGCAGAGGTGCTGGAGGCGGAGGAGGGTGGTTGTTGTTGCGCGTCTGAGAGCCTTCTCTGCATTTGTTGTGGGAAGTAGGGCTGTTGTTGGGGGTTGATCACGCGGTGGCCTGTGGGTGAGATGGGGGAGGTGAGTCCGCCGCCGCTGGAGCCGGAGTAGGATGGGGCGCGGGCACGTGTGTATTGAGGACCGTTGATACCGTGTTGGTGCCGTTGTTGTTGTTGTTGCTGCTGCTGGGGAGACGTATACTGGATCCCTTGTCCTGGGACATACCGTGCTGTAAGCTCTGGCTGCTGTCGATTCGACTTGTACTCCTGTTGGTCATAGAACCCGTGTGGAGAGCTGCTCCCACCCGCGGACACCCCACCATCGCTGGGCGTCTGGCGCGAAGTGTATGGGTTGCTTGGGATGGTGAGGTTGATGGACTGGTATTGCGACATCAGATCCTTCGAGGGTGGGCTGCGAGAAAGGGGGGCGTAGATCGGCAGCGAAGCTGGCTGGCTGGGAGGGAGCTGCGAGGACGAGGAAGAAGGGGGAGGAGGTTCGTTAGGGTTGATGTTCAGCAACCCAAGGTCACTCGCAAGGTCATCATCAGTGAGCAAAAGCCCCCCACGGCCAAACCCTGAGGACTGGAACGGGAGACGAGTAGGTTCTTCGGGAGAGTCGCTGCCAGGCGCGCTGAACCCCACAACATTTCCGCGTCTAGGCTGAACGACGCTGACGCTGTGGCGTCGACTGGTGGTTCCACTGCCTCCACCACCATTCTCATCGCGTGGTGGGTGCATCCCAGCCCAGAGCTCTCGGAATGCAGATCCGTCATCCAGAAGGATCTGCCCTACATCTCTAACGAAGGGGCTCATGTTGGAGATGTCGGGCGGGGCAGGCTGCCTAGAGTACCCGTTACCAACAAAGGTACCATTATTAGGGGAAGCAGAGTGGAGGTTGGTGGGAGACCTGCCAATTGTTCCTAGGGAACCATAGCGGCTGCTTCCTGGCGGTTTTATGTCCCCGTATCCTCGTCCCCCTGGAATATTCAGTGGAGTGGTGTTGGACGTCAAGTACGGCTCATTCCAGTTCTGCATCGCTGATGAGCCTGTATACGGACTCCCAACGGGCCCTGGACGAGTATGCGCGACAGCCAAACTCTGGGACCGACTGCGACTCAGATCCTGTCCATACGAGCGACCCCTAGACAGGGAAGGTGGCACGTATCGTTCATCATACGTATCAGAGAACCCCTCCGACTCATCGTCCTCAAATGTCGAAGGAAACACGCGCTCACGCATGGCGGAAGAGAACTGGCCCTGTTGTGGGTTGGAAGAGAAAGACGAGCTCCGGATGGGGACAGGCTGGCCACGGGTGGGACTCAACATGCGCGAGGCGGTCCAGGGGCTTCCGCTGCCTCCGAGGCTGGACGGAATGAAGTGCTGGGAGGACGGAGAGGAAAGGAAGGCCTGGTCGGACGAGCGTGGAGGTTGGCTTGCTGCCCGTTCCCGGAGTGACGCAGTACCGCCGCCCCCACTACCGTTGCCGTTCTCGGTACCCCCGGGGCTGGTTTGGAACCTGCTTTTCCGATCGTCATCGTCCAGGTCTACGGACGAATTTGGCTGGTTGATGGAAGTGCTGTGGGCCATGGCGATGGGCGATGGTCCGAGTGTACGAATGGGGTGAACGGATGCCATGATGGGATATTTCCGGTGACTGTACAGATGCGGTGATTGGTGGTGGTGGGTTCTACGAGTTCTACCTTGCTCGTTGTTTCAGTGGGAGGAAAGAACAAGGAGGAGGAGGACAATGGCGGACCCAAGAAGACTGAATTGTTCCTAAAAGTCTGACAAAAATTTATGGTGCTTGAGTTGTGGTCGGATCTAATAAGGGACCTTGGGGTTGTTTTGAGGATACTACAAGATATCTATGGATAGAAAGAGGGGAAAGAGAGAGAGTCTATGTCGGAAGAAGGAAAGAGGACAAGTCGTCGCTCGTAAAAATCGTTCCTGAGAGCATTCGTTTACAATTGGTTTATGGTCAGCTGGGCCTCGCGTCACATGGCTCTCCAATTCTAACAAGCTCTCCACCGCCATTCAATATCAGTCTCATTCAAGTCGGCGGTCAACCAACGGCGGTCAAGAACGCTAACTGTCTCACTGTTATAGAACAAGGGAACACAGTTCAGTTCAAGCAACCTCCTCGCCATCCTACTTTCAACACGGTAGCAGAGCTGGTAGCAGCCTAATGACCCTTTATGTAACTCCAAACCTGCTGACTCGCTGTCAATCACCACTAACCAGGGTACACCACAAAAATCAGGGTAAGCTCGGTCGTCAATAGACATTCTGTCACTTCGATTAGATCTCTGAAATGACCAGATGACCGGCAGTGGTGCGTCCGCTGCTGCCCGCACTTCGGATCTTTCCTGAACCCTCGATATGATTTCACGAAAGGAAGCCGGTCTCTCGTTGAAAACATACTTACCGCCTCTTACCGCCTCCAAAAAGCCATCAACACTTGGGCTTGGGTCGGTAATACCGATAACAGCCAAGTCGAATACCCCTATTTGCTTGAATTTGGGGGGGACGACTTTATGAATGGACTCCCAACCGTGAAGTGCCTAAATACTGATCAACAAAGAGTTTAGAGCCAACCAAACGTGCCCACCGAACTGAGTTCCGGGAAGTAAATTTGGGCAGAGAACGCCAACAGGAATTTGCGCCTCGCACACAGATACCATGGAATACCCACACGTCTCGAAATGCCATGATATCCAACGCCAAAAACTCTGATAACTAGCTCCAACGGATGCTCGGGCCACCCACCGTCTTGCAACAGTAGTGAGCGCTCAAAACCAATTTCAAATTGTGGTTTTGTGAAAGCAGAGATACATTGCGCCTACTAGTCGGACTTTAACACCATTCGTCCATCCAAAAGAGAGAGGTGGGAATCGACTCCGCAAGGGCCACCTTTGACATAACAGCGGGAGAAGCCTCTTGAATACAAATACGGATTTGGATTGGGGTGTAGATCATAGTCTGTTTGAACATGGGTGTCCTCGCTGAGGTTTGTTTGTTTGATACAGGAGATGGCTTTCGTGCTTCAGATATCGCCCTGATCTATAAAGTCAGATGGAAATGGGATTCGTGGACATCGAAGGGTATTTGGAGTCCAAGATGAAGAAGCGCTGAATGGCTTTACTTACCGTTACAGTGGTCGTGAGTTTGACTTGACAGCTAGATGCAAAACCGTGCTCTTTGCGGGACATGGTTCAAAACATCGTTTAGACACGGCGTTTTTCTTCACTGATAGTTCCCTGGCATTTTCGAGGGGTAATACGAGTAGCACCCCATTTGTAGTAGGGTATATCGAGTGCTCCATGCTCCAATCGAGCGCGATGATATGGCATTGGAGTTGGACCAAATGTGGTCGTTTGTACACGAGCCAATTAGGAGAAAAAGCACGTGCTCTGAGTTATCAAACTCTATGGGAGGGCGTTGAATCGACTGGGAGAGAATATGGCTGGATGACAATGCCTGTGGAGAATAGCGGATACGGATACTGAGCTTGAAAATTAAATTATGTAATCATCACATGATCGCTGCTGAGAGGATAACGCATTGCTTGGACCATCGTCGCTATCGTCTCTCTCAACCACGACAGACTCAGATTCTCAATCGGTACACGTCGAAGAGCTGGGGAAACATCCCCCAATTTGTTTGGGATCACCCGGAAACTCAGAAGGCATGTAAGTCCCACAAATTTCTTTGTCGCGCCGTTGCTTATGCAACCGACATCTGAACAGATCACGGTTTGGACAAGAATTCACACCGGCCATGGAGAATAACTTTGGAAACCCCTCAGGTGCGTAAGCTATCTGTTTGACCTACTCAACATACTCACATTCTTTCAATCGAATGATAGATTCTCGGGGAAATCCCCCATCTCTGGTTCCACTGACCATTCCAACCTCCCCTGCCGACCATCGCACACTTTCAGCAGCGAACGCCATACCCTCTGGCTCACCTTTCGCTTCCCACACACCTTCCACGGCTTATCCAAGCCCTCTATCAGCCACCACCCCATCGGCCGCTTCACATACACCTCAAACAGTCCATCTCGAACCTCCCGAGGTGGCTGTTTCATTCGCCAGCTCATCGACTGCTCTATATGCACCCAATACGCACCCTCCAACAATACCTCCTCTTCCGGAACGTAAATGCGGCTGCCCAAAAGGGAGCGCGAAAATCAAGCCGGTGACATACAGCCCGCGTCGAATACTCGGACGGCCTCTTTGAACTGGGTATAAGCAAAGCCTGAGGGCATTGTTGGGTGAGGATGCAGTTCGGCGGCAAAGAGACCAAGGGATGACCCCGGAAACAGGATTCATCACCTGTTTCTGTTGAATTCGGAAAAATGGTAGGTTTGTTATATCAATATTATCGTTCCTTCACTAATCTACTCTTAGCTGGTCTCTGGAACACCTTCACGACATGAAGGTCCTTCTTTCCAGGCACCATGCTGCCAAAATGTAAGTATGGTACTGCCCTCCCCCTTTTTTTTAGTACCAGATGCACAGGTCACGTCGCGTCAGCAACGTGGCAACCATCCGACACAAACCCC